>NC_056540.1:6452500-6752500 GCF_910596095.1 Thunnus maccoyii | reverse complement strand
TCACCTTAAAGTGGAACTCCAACAAAGTGACACACGAAGTCTAGTTGGCTGATCACAGGGAGTACCTCTGTGGTTCTGGAGGGTGACTGTCAAGTCTTAAAAATAATACCCCCCCCCCCCCCCCCCGATGATGTCATAGTGATGTCATCAGGGTTATCTGGACTTGGGTCTACCACATTGTTTCATAGAAAGCCTGCGTTACAAACTGGAGGTGTGAATATGTAGATGTTTACAAAGCAGGGCGGGTTTAAGAAAGACTCTTAAGCTACATTATGGGAAATGTAGGCTCCAGTGGTTTTGGAGCTTGACCCATGCTAAGAGACTAAAAGTCAGCTGTATTGATTTGGTCCATTCTGTCTCTCGTACGCCCCACAACTTTATGGAAGTGCAATGCTAAATTGATTGTATTACGTACCATGGCCACACAACAAGTCAGCAGGAATATTATTGGTATATAACAAAAAAACTATTCATTTGATATTATTGATATTATTATTCAAAGAGACCTCTATTAGGAACCGTATCTTGACATAAAAAATACAACCAAAAGATCATACACAATTGAGAATACTGTACTTGCTAACACATTACAAATAGAAGTGAAAACTTTTAGTACAAGCAAAATGCTGTAATAAATAAATATAAAGTCAAAGTACAGGAGTTTTTCATTTGTATCATGCTGCCCTCTGACACACCTGTCACACAATCAGGGAATATTTTCCTGTATTCTGAAAAAAGAAAATGGGCCTCATGCAAGAAGCAATCCTACGAACAGATTTGTCCTAAAGAGGCATCAATCTTCTTGTACTTTTCTGTAATTTTCTCTCAGGTACCAACAGAATATATGAGTGGTCCAGACCTGTCATATGTGTCCTGAACAGATAGTCTCCACCTTTCTTCATAAGGTGAAAACACTTTTTTGACTTTGAAGTATGATGTCTTAATCTGAATGAATTTGGAGTTTAAATATGATACCAAAATCAAGTAAAATAAAATATATAACTAAAAAAAATGTATACAAAAAATGAATATTCTGTTCACCATATTATCATCATCATGGCTGCCAAATTAACGAGAGGATTATTAGACTTTATGATTTTTAGTGACGTAGCAACATATATTACAGTAGTTGCTAGGAAATGACTCTCTGCGTGTCTCTGTACAGTATCATCTTGTGTTGCAGTTGACAGTGTTAAATTACCTACTGTGGGCTAGAATATTCTCTTGTCTAATATCTCTTTATCACATGACTGCCTCCCATCACGAGCGTTTTTCTTTAGAAAGATGTTTTTTAGTATCAAACTTCACATCGAAGCATTCACTCTTTATTTCTGTCACAGTACAGTGTTGCTGTACATTGTATTAACTGTGTCAGGTCCCCTACTACTGACACTCCTAAACTCATTCACTTTTTGTCTGCTGATTTCTGAAAACAGAACTTGAAGCTCTGCAGTGTGAAGTTCTTGTTTTTACTCTTTGGTAACATTTCTTTGAATTAAAACACAGACTGAACAGAACATAAAGCCTTATATGGCAGTTTT
The DNA here is from genome assembly GCF_910596095.1 of Thunnus maccoyii. Classification (NCBI taxonomy): domain Eukaryota; kingdom Metazoa; phylum Chordata; class Actinopteri; order Scombriformes; family Scombridae; genus Thunnus; species Thunnus maccoyii. The sequence continues at coordinate 6,750,959 of NC_056540.1, read as the reverse complement.
AGGGGCATTGATTATGCAAATGATCCCATCTTACTAACACGCACCTCCTCATGAACAGGTGACATTCATCAGGCTGAAACAAGTGATTTACGATTAAGTTTGGGCCGTTAAGAGACTTTGTTGAATCTGACTTGGATCACTCGTAAGAGTAAACCTCACAGAGAAAAGTAAGAGAGTTTTAGATGAAGAATATGAAAATGTTCTCGCATGAGGCCCATTGGGTTATTTTAACACATCATTTACTGAGATAGAGGCTGACAGTTACAATGATGGACTATAAACTGTGCAGATCTAAATGTGTGTATGTGTGTGTGTATTTGAGAGAGAAATGGAGGCGTCTGTGTATGCAAATTTCCCATAAGACTCTCTTGGCTTTATTAGGACTAAGTGATTATGCCATAAAAATCACGTAATTACACCCCAAAAAACACACGCATGGGGACCAAGGGAGTGCGAGCGTGTGTTTGAGTGGAAAAAAACATAGACAGAGATAGAAATAGAAGTAGAGAGTGTGTTTGTGTGTGTGTGTGTCCCCTGTGTGATAGTTATGGCTGCCTTCCAGTGGCAGGCATTCTCATTTGGTCCTGAGGGGCTCAAACATACACTCGCATACACTTTCTCTCTCCTACACACACACACTGTCTCTCTGTTTAAACCAGCAGGACAATGGAGCCAGAGCTTCCAGCTCCATCAAACACATGGTCTACACAGGAAGCCAAGGGGGGATTGAAGCCTTGTTTATTGAAGCCTTAGTCTGTGGAAAGCAGGGATCTATTGTTAGACAGCCAGGTATTCTTTCATTCTCATCCATCCATCCTTCAGCCACCACATGCTTACCTAAATAGGCTATTTCATTTTCAGCCCATCTGGGTGTCTTCTTTGAGACAAACAATTGTGTTCAAAATATTAAAGTGATGTAAAGATATAAATAAATGTTGTTTTCATTATTCTCTATCACTGATTTATATTATGCAGATCATTAAAGATTACTTTAGTAGCTCTTTCCTAGTACAATAAGAAGTAATCTGGCCCACAGCAAGTGACATGTTTTATATATAGTGTTCATTCTCTGGAATATGTACAAGATGAAATGTTTAATGATAACCCAAATGAAAAGCATTACACTTGTCAAAATGTAAATTATACTAAAGCTTCAACAAACTGTTCTGGTAATCCCATCAGACCAATGTGTCACTAGTTTTAGAGTGGTTCCCCTCTAATCCTCACAAGAGCTCTGTGCTACAATGAAGATGTGGACTCATGGCTAAAGTGCTCTGGGGTGTTTGAGCTTTAAACACTTCAGTGCACCCGTTCGACTTGAGCCAAGACAACTTGCCTTTGCAGAGAGCTAATTGTATTCAGAACGTTTTGTAAAGTAGTTCTTAAGAAGGGTTAACAGAGCAGTTGAGTAAAGTGGATGAACAGGAACTCAGTGCACTCATCATAGAGCAACACATGACTCTACAGAGGATACTGGAGATCAAGGGAACTGGCTGTGTCCAGAATAACTACTAGCACACTATATTTTTATTTGTGTGTCCAAATTCTCAGTGTGTAAGACATTTATGCACTATATAGTGCTCCCACGATGGAAAGAAAAAAGGGCTTTCCATGGCAAGTAACATTGTTTTCTGCTATGTTGTGCAAAAATATACCTGAGATAATGAGGATTATTTATAAGTGTCTGAAATCAAAAATCAGAAGTAGGACAGCACTCCATTTAAATTATTCATTCAAGCATAGCACTGACGTTTTGGGCAGATGCCTTTCCTTGGTGTGCAAAGTGGTTCAGCAACAGTGTCAGAGTCTGAAATCCCAGTTAACTGCTCACTAAACAGCTGTCTATTGTGTAAGCACTAGTGAACAAGTGAGCAAAGAATTCATTTCGGATGCAGTCCTTATTCAAAATTGCTATTTTGCTAACTAGATAACAAGCCAACACTAGCTAACAGGCTGGCAAGTTGACTTAGTAACTTAATAACTTGAAGTCCTCTACACATCTTGCCAGAAGGTTGTCCATCTTCAGCTGTAACATTTCTTAAGTGATAAAACTGTCAGGGAAAAGATATTTTGATTTTAACTTTTAGATAGTGCTAATACATAAATGCCAGTAGCATATCCCACTCACTTGCCAGTAAAAAAGGAACAAGACCAATCTTAGAAACAAATGCAAACCCAAACTCAAGATGGCTGAGCAAAAGTAAGAAATGCAAACCAAAAGGCAAGCAGTAGAGTCACACTGAAAATGTGACTTTGGATGCAAATTACATTTCCTCGCAATTAATTTTCAGCTGTTTTTCATATTTCATGCTAATAATTGTTTTGGGTTACTGGTAGTGTGGGTTGGATTGCAATCATACATTTCTTGTAATAAAGTAATACAGGCCCAGAACACTAATCAATATTATAGATGCCAGCAAACAACATAGCACACACAGGACTTCATGGACTACCACTCACAGCTGATATATACAGTTTATACCTATACGTCTATGTATGGCACCACTTTATCTAACCTTTCCAATTGATAAATGAATAGCTTATAAATGAATAGCTAATTTTGTTTCTGCAAAATGAAATTATATGGTGTCTCTGTATGTTAGGGGCATTTATACATTTACTTTTATCTGTATCATGGTAGTAGTATATGCATTGATGCCCATGACAGAATACAGTATTCTCAGTAACTGTCAGTCAGTTAAGTACTGAAGACCTGTGTCAGCCAATAAAAACACACACACAAAACTATTCTGCCAATAGAAAGATAGCTAAACTGAGTTTTTCTGGAGTGCATTTTCCATTTCACCCTTGTTCGGCAGTCAAAATCAATCCTCTCAACCTTTCTTTTCAACATAAGTGTCTTTAAATTCACATCTCTGATCTTGTAACTTTCCCAGATTTCCCACTGCAATTTTATCTGACATGTTGGTTCAGCCTGAAATATTTTGGGCTGTCCCTCAAAATCCTGGATGTGCTAACACATTCTCCTCATGCACGCACGCAGCCAAAATGGCAGCCAGTAAAAGCCTTTTTACACTGAAGGTGAATTAGGCTGAATAGTGCAGCGCTAACAGCAGCATGTGACAGAGGCTTTTAGTGGGTGTTTATAAAAGCTGTCAAACACCCAGGAGAGGAGAGAAGTAAAGGAGAGGACAAGGGAAGAGATGGGGATAGGTAGAAAGAAGGGAGGAAAGGAGGAAAAAGAGAGGAGTGAAGGAAAGGAAAGGAAATGAGGTAAAAGAGAGAATAATAATAATAATAATAACAAACAACTTTATTTGTATAGCACCTTTCATACAAGAAATGTAGCTCAAAGTTCATTACAACAAAGAAATGATATGCACCAAGTGCTTCACATGAAAAGAGATGAAAGATAAAATCCACTGAATAATAATAATAATAATAATAATAATAATAATAATAATAATAATAACAAAGTTAAAAATATAAAGTGTAGAGATATGTTTTTAGCTTTCTTTTAAAAAAAAATAGTGAGCTGGCTTCCCTGATATCTATCAGTAGTGTGTTCCATAGCTTTGGGGAGTTTGATAAAGGCTGCATCCCCAATTTTCTTTTGGCTGTTGCAGAGACCTTCCAATAAACCAGCAGCAGATGATCGCAGTGTTCTTGAAGGCAAATAGTAAACAAGGTAGTTAACATTGTAGCTTGGTCCTAGCCCATTAAGGGATTTGTATATAAGGAGAAGGACCTTAAAGTCAATTCTAAATGTTACAGGGAGTCAGTGCAGAGAAGCTAAAACTAGACTGGCCTAATGTGCTCTCCTCTCTCTCTGGTTTTTTGGGGGAGCCAGTGAAAAGTGCATTACAGTAATCAAGTTGGCTTGAAATAAAGGGATGAATCAATTTTTCAGCATCTTTTTGATTTATAAGTCGTTGTACTTTGGCCATGTTTTTAAGGTGAAAAAAATGATGTTTTCATCACCATGGTAATGTGGGACTTGAAGCTTAGATCTGATAACACAAAGACGTGTGACTTCAGATTTAATCCAGGGAGTTATGTTCCTCAGACACATGATCTCTGAGACTGACGTAAAATTTTCTCCCTTTAAGGTATGTTTTGAACCAGTTTAACACACAGTAAGAAAGACCAACCCACTTTTCCAGATGATTGATCAGTATATCATGGTCAATCATATCAAACGTTGCACTTAATTCTAAGAGGATAAGAACTGAGACCTTATTTTCATCAGAGTTTAGTCTGAGGTCACTGATTATTTTAATAAGAGCAGTTTCAGTGCTGTGCTATGTTGGATATCGGCCTATAACTGGCCAGTGCATTACCATCTAGGTTGGGTTTCTTCAGCAAAAGTTTTACAACAGCTGTTTTGAACAGCTGTTACCAGATGCCTGTTTGAAGAGATGTATTCATAATCTTCAGGACATGACCTGAAACACTGTCGAACACCCGCTTGAAGATTGCTGTAGGTACTGGGTCAATACATGAGATGGAAGAGTTACACTCAGTAACAGTCTTGCAAAGCTCAGTATGTGTAATACAGATGAATTTTCCCATTGTATTTGCTGGGATCATGTATGTTTGTTTCAGCAGTAATGCTGGCTCTAATTGCAGTTATTTTGTTATTCAATAACAATGCCAGTTCTTCACATTTTGATGCAGATAACTCTGTGTGTGTGTGTGTGTGTATGTGTTACATTATAATGATATAATGTCATGATAAGTACTGATAATTCTGCTTTGAGAGTAAATTCACCCAGGTCAATGTCATTACACACAAACTGTGGAGAGAAAATGGCTGAAATCCCTCCTCCTTTCCTGTTTCGTCTGACTGACTGATAGAAATTATAGTTTAGAGAACAAGAATCTGTCAGTGTTGCTGCACCAGCAGTGTTGTTTAGCCTGGTCTCAACTAAAAGTACACAGTGAAAATTTTTTCAGTGATTTTATTATTATTATTTTATTATTTTATATTCATTAACCAAGAAGGATTTGTTAGCCAGTGATCTGACATTAAAATTTCAGCTACAGGGATTCTGTGACAGGAGAGGGGACTGGCTGTGGCTGAACATTGACAAATTTAAGATTACTGAGACAGGTAGCAGATGGTCTGTGATTGCTACAATGTGTTTGACCATGCCACCAGCTGTTTAGGATCACTGGTATGTTTAAGGAAGCAGCATGGGGTCTGTCTCATCTCCAGTGGACATCTGAGTGGTGATGTCTGTGGTTATTGCTGTTTAATAGTTCATTCGTTTGACTGAGATTCAGCCTGGCAGTTTTAACTAACTCAATTGATTGGTGAGTGTGGTGGAGGGGTTGGGAGGGGGGTTGTTGGGTCCCTGATTGGGGCTGAGCATTCAGAGACATCCTCTGAATGCCTTGGTTGATGTGAAGCAGAGGGTCAGGTGTTGGGTGAGAGATGCAGGCTGTCTGTTTACATTGTCCTTTGTGCTTATCCACACATTCTTGTTTGGGTTTAGCATCCCAAGGGCATGATGTTGGTTGGCGCTAAGTAGTTTGGATCCAGTGATGTTTGGATGAACCCCATTTGGTTTAAAGTGGTCTTTACAGTTTCAAAAGAGTTTGGAATTGTCAATAAACTTTATCCCATAGTGAGGCACACCGATGTCAGTGTGTCATAAGTATTCAGGCCGAGGAGTCTGCTAAAAAATTCAGTTCTTTTCTCAAAAGTTTGTATTGGTCCAGAAATGTGTACATGTTGCAACTGACGGTCGCTCAGTTTTTCCAATAGTAAAAGAAATGTTTTTTCAGGATCTCAGAGTCAGTTTTCCTTTGCAGAATGTTGAAGGATCAAGTGTGGATGGTAATGTTCATATTGCTTGGGTGTGTAGAGCAACCATGGATGTATTATAAGAGCTGGATACTGGACCAAAAATGGCACCCATTCAGTCCAATAAGAATTGCTCGGTTGGTGCTCCCGGGTTTGCTTGTGTGTTGTGTGGCCCTCTGAATATGTGCAGTAGTGTTTCCCCCACCGGCCCCACCCGTGACTTTGTGCTTGGTACCTAGGATTTTACACTGTGATGACGTCACAGATTTTAAATTGCTTTTCTCGGCATGCTTCTCATGTGATCTCATGATGTTGTGATCTCTGTTAGCTCCTTGACAGATGCGTCATCCATGGTTAGATTTTCATTCTCCACCATTCTTACATGCTTGGTTATAGAGTCCCCAATCAGAGTAGTGTCTGGCTCAGGTGTGGAGCTAGTAGTGTTTCTCCTTGCCCTTGGCTTGGGTTTTTGTTAGCTGTAATGCTAGTGGTGTAATTAGCTTCCCCTGGTTCAACATAGTATTAGTCAGAGGATCGTACCTGTTATGCAATGAGGTGGTGGTGTGAGCAATGGTGCTCTCGTTTGAGTTCTTGCTGGATTTGCAGCTATGGCAGACAACGTCAGACCAAGTCCAGGCTGGAGTTGATGCTTTCAGTCTAGCGCCGGTGCTGTGCCAGTAAGAAGCGTAAGATACAATCCCATCTATAAAAGTCTGTGTCTGAATTTGTTGCGTTATCCTCTTAATCAGTTGCTCACACTCCATGCAGCTTAACGATTTTGCTGGGTTTTGAGACATAGCTTCTACATTGTCTTTTGCTGGTCATAGAGGCTTTGTATGCTAAGCTAGGCTAGGCTAGGTTAAAAGCTGAGTCTGTGGTAGGGCTCTGAAACTTTCCTGTGTCCCAAAGGTAAACTTTTGTTACGTTCTGAAATTCCACTCTAGAGGTTTTCTTTAGTGCCGGTGTAGCCGATAGTAGTTCTCTTTGGAAGAATATTTAGGAAATTAGAACATGCCAGAACAAAGCATGAAGTATATAGCAAGCAGAGAGCTGAAGAAAACACGTATGCACTGCAGCACAACCAGAACTGGAAGAGCAAGAGATAATTAGAGAGAGAGATAATTAGCAAAAGGGAGGAAAAGAGAAAAGACAAGCATGTGGAGGAGAAAGAAAATATGAGAGGAGAGAAAAAGAGAGCATGATGAAGGCGGAAGAAGGAACAGGGCAAAAAAAGGAAATATGTGAAGACAGCAGAGGTTTTGACCGAAAATGGAGAAGATGAAAGGGGAGGAAAAAAGAAAGTGACTGAGAAACTTGGAGGATGAAGATGATGAGAGGAGAGAAAGTAGGAGAGATGAGAGAGGAGAATGTGAAGGGACAAAAGGTAAGGAAGAGGTAGAAGCTGATTAGAGGAGAACAGAAGGTGTGATAATCTTGATGACAGGACAGGAAGAACAGGAGGGAGAGCAGAAACAGGCCAGTTGACAGAAAGGCTAAGGGATATGCAGTGCTCTAGAAATAACAAATATGATTTTGCATTTTCCTTTTAAATGCAAGAGCCTACTGATACTACAAAACCTGAATTTCAGACTCTGAGATTACGGTATCGAAGTGGGATGAGTTATTTGGAGGTTCTGGAAGTAAATGTCCAGTTAATTTTCTTGAGGTGTGTGTTTATGAAACGCTCAGTGCAAAAAATGAGGAACTGCATTAAAAGTACATCTGGTTCTTTGATAAGAGGTTACCAGAACACATGGTTGTGGACATTAAGATTACGAAACACCCAGACACTGAGTTTAAAATTCTGATATTCTGTGCTGCTAATGATTTATAGAATAGCAAATCTCTGTCTCTGTCTATGCCAGATGTTTACCCACATCATAAAAAGACACATTTTCTCACATGCCCTCCTAATGGTGTCTGGCCATGCTAATATTTTCATGACAATTGAGCAAAACTCCCTCAGCTGATTAAGAATGTGAAATGCTGTTAAAGGCTTTGTAAAAAGTTAGTAAGTGGACTTTGATTCAAATGATTGTTTCAAGTTTAAAGATATTGGCCTCTGAAACTTGTGCTGCCACACCAATAAAAAAAAGTGAAGGGAATTACAATGCACTGGCTGATGATTAAAAAACCCAACAGTAACATCTATCTCTTTGGCAGAAAGTAGTTCCAGTGAAAACTGTCCACAGCAAGGTTTGTGGATTGCCCAGAGTAAGTGCAACATTGAATGAATGTTTGAATGTCATTATTTAGCACCACCAGCAAATGAAATTCCACTCGCCTCAAGTTTTCACTTTCCAGATATAGCAAAAACTGGACAGATTAAACCACAAACATCTGTACAAAAGTCTTGATCTGGGATATTTTTTGTAATTTTGACTTCTTATTCTGATATCCACCACCAGAAGAAAGAATGTAGTTATCATACGCAGAGGAGACATGCCACACCTATTAGTGTTCTTTGTGTCAAAAAAAAAGTTCTGCTTAAATTTGATAATCTGGGACAGGTCCATTTGTAATCTGGGACACTTGTATTAGCCTTTAAAAAAAAGCCTTAATCACCTTACTTTATGCATGCCAAGCTCAGTATCACCAGTTTTTAAAAAGCATTATGAAAAAATTACAAGGACAGAAAACTGAATAAGAAAATGTGTATTATTCGTAGAAATTTCATTAATTCATATAAAGATATAAAAAGTCATATTTTCATAAAGAACTAGCCTAAATATATAATAGCGGGAAAAATACTTTCTACCTCTACACAGAATTGATGGATCTACTGTGTTAATTAATTTAAATTTATTTAAAACATTCTATTAAAATTGTATAACATTTTTTAAAAATCAACTAAAAGTCAATCAACAGCAAGCAACACTTAGATTAAGTACCAGTACCAGATAACAAGCACATGTGTAAGTGGCACACTGGACCACAATTGGCTCCAAACTAGTTAGGGTGTCACAAATTAAGCTCATAGGTACACTACTTAGATTTAATGTGAGCACAAAGAAACTTTCCACTTTCAGCAGATTAATGTGAAAACAGCCAGTCAAACTCTGCATATACATCATTCTGTACAATGAAGCTCAAACATCCAACTGTAGGAACAATAAGCAAAACACTTTTCCTGAGTGGTGAAACTTCACCTTTGAGATGTTGGATCCAGAGAATATTTGGCATTTTTGCTTGATAAATGATTTAAACAATTGACATATTATCAAAATTGTTGATGATTCATTTTCTGTCTGTCAACTGATTGACAATTAATGTAAAAACAAGTTCAGCTCTACATGGATGAAATGAAACCCATGGCGAGTGTATGTGTGTCAGACAGAAACCTGCAGGCTGAGACACAAGATTTAAGTTGTACTGACAAACAGCTCAGGGCAGAGAGCTCTCCTGGGAGAGAAAAGTACCCCTGGACAAAGTCTGATCAGAGTGTTGTGACATGGAGTGTGATGGTAAGCGCTTATATATGCTTGTTCTTTTATAGCGATTTCCCAGTGTAACACTGTATCAGCATATTTCACTAGTTCAGAGCCAGTGTCTGTGTGTGAGCATGTAGCCAATTAAGCCTTGAACCTGTCCTCAAGCACATGTGACAAGATTAAAAGTACTGTGAGTCAGTTTTTGTGTATATACTGTATGTGGTGTGAAGGAGTCAGGCAGAGCAACTGTGTGTGTGTGTGTGTGTGTGTGTGTGTGTGTGTGTGTGTGTGTGTGTGTGTGTGTGTGTGCGTGTATGTGTGTGTGTCCTTCAGGGGAATATTTGGCCAAAGTGAGTAGATGCAGTTTTATGAGGCCTACAGACAAAGTGCTGTGTCAAGACAAACTTTGATTTGTGTTCAATACACACTATCTATTTTCTCTCTACCCTTCTGCTTCACTCTTTTAAAGGTCTCTCTCTTCCTCCCTCTCTACTCCTTGTCTCTTGCTTGTTCTCTCTTGTAAAACAAATGGATCTGTGTTCAACCTATTGGGGATGCAACCCCCCCCCCCCCCCCCCCTCCTCCTCCTCCATCCCACCCCCACCTCTCTCTCTCTCTTCCAGTCTATCTCACTCTTGAGAATCCATATTCTAGCCAGACGGAGAGCTGAGGAGTTGTAAATCTCTAAGTATTGACAAGAAAACAAGCCAAAATTAGGAAATGTAATGCTGATGCATCAGAAGAGGGTCTTATCAGCAATGCGGGCCAAAGAAAACTCGAGAAAGTTTTATAAATTATGAAGAATATCAAGAGAAATGTTTTATTTGAAGCCAAGTTACCAAGATATTTATTAAGAGTGCACAGAACAGGGTATCTCAAGAACCTTGAAATGTCCTGAAAGGCTATGTATAATCCAGTACAGTTCCCTTTCCACCCCAGCTATAACAACATGGCAGAGAGACCATTGTCAACCAAAGTGTACATGGTCATTCTTGTGGTAATCGTACACTCAAATTGCCGTAACAAGAAAGAGGACTTCATGGATTCAAATAGTTGGCTGTGTACAAATCACTAACACATCTGCAAATTTAAACGATTCCAGCCTTTTTTTTTGACCACTGGTAAGATATTTAGAGAAATTATTGATTTAGCACCGTCTACCTGCAGAACACTCATAACTGTAAATATATATCTTGCTTAGTTAGTTTCATTTTAATAGTTAGTACAAAAGTATTATCAGGAAAATGTAAAAGCACTCAGAATGGCTGCTGTCAGAATGTTATAGTATTATGTATATATGTATATATAACTATTTGATTATTATTATGATGCATTAATGTGTGAGCTTCATTTTAATAATGTAGCTGGTTCAAGTGGAGCTAATTATATCTACTATCCTGGGTAGTTTCAGCCATAGCAATGCGTCATATTTTATAAAAGGAATACATTTTGTAAATAAAATCTTAATATACAGAGTAACTGTAGGTGTCAGATAACTGTAGTGGAGTAAAAGGTACAATATTTCCCTCTAAAATTTAGTGCAGAAAAAGGAGGAAGGAGCAAAAAGATTGAAATCCCCAAGTAAAGCATTGGGATTACATGAGTAAATGTATTTAGTTACTTCCCACCACTGCAAATTGGAGCCTAAATTCATCATCTAGCCCTCTAAACCAAGCTACCATTCCTTTATGATACATCAAAATGTAGATGTTGACCCACCAGCACTATGTGCTCAGATTCTCAATGTGTGATATGTCATGACTGCACTCTTTCATGGATATCTATTGAATATGTGTATGGTTGTTTCTCCATCTAACTTTCAAAATGTGCACAACAGTAACTAACTGAAATACTTTACACAAAAACTTGTAGCAGCTCTGACTGAATGAGGCAGGACAGCAGCTTTCACAGTGCATACATGGTCAAATGGAAGACACCAGCTGCCATTGTACAACCTGTTAATAGTGGCTACACTGGAATTCTACAGAATATCCAGATGGCCAGTCTGCCTCTGGGTCAAATTTAGCTGAAACAGGCAAGTTGCTTATTTAAAAACACAACCAACTGTAACTGATGCCAAAGGACTAATATGGCAACTAGAGGTGTCACCTGAAAACTCTGTAATACATCAGATGGACTAAGAGTTTTAAGAGCTACAAAGAAGAACACATGAACATGCAAAACATTGTTCTCTCAGCATATTTCCTTTGACAGACAGTTAACCTTCATGTCCCATAGCTATTAAATGCCTTGTGTCCATTTTTATTATACACGTATCATTTTGTAACTCTCATTAGCAATATTCCATATAAAATTGTCAGTTTTTACAACCTTCTGTCTTTATACTGGTTGACCTCCTGATTCATGGTCACATTAAAAAGGTTTTAACCGATTTAATTTAGATTCCCAAACCTGTCAAGGTTCTCTGTAAAAAGAAACTGAAACAAGAAAACTAATAAAACCTTTCCTTGCTCAGAAACAGAGAAAAAAAGAAAACCTCCAATTTTGTGACAGATCTAATTTACTGCTTGCAGATTCAGTTTTTAAGTAGCAAGTTTGATATTTAGTGTTAATGGAAAAATTAGTGCTTAAAATCATATTTGTACCAGGAAGTTTCAATTAAAAACTGTTTTTCTACTTAAAGGCCCCACTCCTGTCTCCACTTAGTGGCATAAAGTGAGTAATATTCATGCATCTCTTAGATTAGATTTTTCAGTTTACTGAAAATGACACTCTGCAGGTTTAGCATATGGCCACCAAATTTCACCACTGCTTATTAACAAATACAGCTGGTCATGGCAGAACAACAGTGTGAAACTTCGAGGCTGTTCAAATGGCTCACTTATGTTGGCAGTTGTAAACAGCTTTATATCAGTAAAGTGCAAGATGGTAACAGTCCACTGTACACCATTGTCATTTGTCCTGGTAGTCATTCACCTTGTCGCTGCCCCGTCATTACAGCTCTTATTTCTTAAGGCTATAGTGGCATTTACAGGCTCAACTGACAGGATGTCCTAAGTGTAATTGAATGCCTTAGGCCCAGACGACAGAGAGCTCATTCACCAAACACCACTCAATAACACCAATGACAGCTTAGGTCAGGCTGTGTATGTGTGTTTATGTGTGTGTGTGTGTGTGTGTGTGTGTGGGTGCTTTTAAGCCTTAACGTATCAATACTGATCAGTACATCATTAACCGAATCAAAGCAATTGTTTGACATTTTGGCAAATACTCTTATTCACTTTCTTGCTGAGAGTTAGATGAGAAGATCAATACTGCCTGCTAAATATGAAGCTAGTGCCAACAGCCGATTAACTAAGCTTAGCATAAAGACAGGAAACAAGGGGAATCAGCATACTTATGTTTTTGTATAGATATAACATGTTTAATGAGCTTTAGAGATTTTTAGAGGTGCTGGGAGAAGGATTTTTCTACAGACTGTTTCCCCCTGTTTCCAGTCTTTATGCTAAGCTAAGCTAACCAAGTGCTGGCTGCAGCTTCATATTTATCGTACAGACATGAGTGGTATCAATCTTTTCATCTGAGCAAGAAAGTGAATGACAGTATTTCTCAAAATGTCAAATTATTCTTTTATTGTGCAGTGTTGATATGACATAAGTCAGACCATGGTGGATATTGTCGCCTCCATCTCACACTACTGTTACTGATTGTGCATGAGTTTTGCAAAATTAAGGTCACATTTCCCTTAAGTACAGTGTTATTTACTGTTTGAGAGATGATATTTGTTCATTGAGTGAAGGTTTTCCTTTTTTCTTTTCCTCAGGGCAGCACAATGGCTCAGTGGTTAGCCCTGTTGCCTTACAGAATGCAGGTCCTGGGTTAGAACCCCAGCCATCCCAATTCCTTTCTGTGTGGAGTTTACATGTTCTCCTTGTGTTTGTGTGGGTTTCTGCAGGGTGCTCGGTTTTCCTCCCATCATCAAAAACATGTATGTTAGGGTTAATATTCCTGTCAGTGTCCCTGACCAAGGCACTGGCAAAAAGATCTGGAGTTTGTCCCCAGTCCCTGCACTGCGGCTGCCCACTGTTCCCAGTGTGTGTGCATAGGATAGGTCAAATGCAGAAGATCAATTTAATTTCAACGTATGTATACAACAGAGTCACTCAGTAGGCAGTCTCAGCTGTAAGCTGCTGATCATGTCCATCTTCAGTCTATCAGTCCATCTGCTGCCAGTCTGGTTGGTGAAGACACATGCTGGTGATTCTCAGTTCCACTTGTTACCCAAAACCCTAAACCTTGCAAGCAGTAAGTGATTTACTTTGATTGTTCTTGCAATATGTTTAGCTTCTCCTGATAGCAGAGCCCGACCAAGACCAACAGGGTATACTACTCATTTCACTTTTAACATCGTTCAGCCAAAATACTCCATGTCCACCAACATATTTTGTAAGTGGAAGACAGCTAGTTACAACCTTCCTGGCTTGTGCTTGTCAACCTGAATGACAGTGTTTGGCCTGCTGCATGGTGTTTGCCTGTAGCCTCAAGTTTAAGGATTGCACTCTAAAAGATGACCATAAGATGCTGAAGGCATCTCAGATTTAATGAGGAGCTGAGACAGGTACAAACCTTTCAGCCTGTGGCCTTCATCAGATTACTGATTAGCAAACCTTATTAAATTGACTGAGAGCACTTTGGAGTGTCAGTACCTGTGATGTTACCCCCCTGTCCCCCTCCTTCACCTGTATGTTTACCCCCAGCTTTTATTTGGAATGTGATTTATTTTCCCAACCAAAGGCACCATTTACATTTGTCATTTCGAGTGTTTCTGATGTGGATTAAAAAAAAAGAAAAGATGTGATTTATGACACCTTAATTCATACATGGATCTCTGTTGGTCAGATCACAAATTGGATTGCAATCCATATTGGTTTTCCCAAGGTACATGCAAATCAGGATCAGCACTACTCCAGTCTAGTGGGTGGTGGTAATGCAAATGAAGCTGTTTGGTAACAGCCAAAACACCAGAAGAAGAATAGTTTGTGCACTTTAAACAGTTTACTGAAAACAACAGCTCAGCAAAATTTTATTTGGTTGGATTTTGGCCATTGTGCTCTTGGATTTTGCATACTTAGCCTTGATAGACAAAAAGACTTGCTTTTTGACTTGCAACTGACATCTTAAAGACTTGACTTGCCCTCTGAAGATTTAAAGACTTGAGACTTGACATAGACTTGGACCAAAAGACTTAAAAACAGCTCAGGTGCTGTGTTGAAATCATTGGAGTTGTTTGCTTTGTTGCTTTAATGAGACAAGGAGAACTAATCAGATTTCAATGTCTAGATTACTTCTTGGATACATCTACACATAGTCACTTTTTCTGTTAATTTCTGATAATTATTGGATATGAAACAAGCGAAGTGTAATTGTGCTAATGGGACATGCATGTTGATTCAATACCACAAAACACAAAGCCTACACTTAAAGTAGGGTTCCAGTTAGTGGGGTGATAGTGAGAAGCTTATAAGTGGCAGGTTTTAGTGGTTAATGTGTTCTTAACATAACTTTGTGCAGTAGATATTTAATGCCCAATGATCAACTGATTAGCTGAAGTGAATTTGGTTTTTGCCTCAGGTTTGCATACTCACCACAGCAATTGATTTTACAAAAGTCGAACCAAGTGTCTCTTCATTAGCATGTCTATTCTTTTCATTCCTTCCATTTTCTTGCAATTTGACACAAAAGGCCTTTATCACAAGGAACATTTTGACTTGTCAAACACACATGCATCTAATAAGATCAATGACTGGATTACATTTAGGTGTGCCGATTTCTTGCATTGTGCATGCTGGCTCACTGGCAGGACTTCAGACAAATGGATCCATTGCTAATGTTATCAGTTACACCTGTGCTTTTATTTTTGTATGTAAAGTCAAAATGTTTGTTCATCTGTACTGTGGTTCTTTTCACTAACAAAAACTAACTGGGGATGGGGAAGATGTGCTTATGTCCTCTGATGTTCATGGCATCACCACCCTCTCTGTGCAGGTGGTCAGATCCAGCAGTGGCAATTGCTGGTGCAGCAGATGGAGGTTACATTGCTGAGGAGTGAACACAGGTCTCTGCAGTGGTAAATGAGGGTTTGAATCCCTGCAGCACTGGTGCATCTAATAGAGAGGGTTTCATATGTTTACTGTAATTACACTAATCTATCAACATTACTGTAGTGATGTTTTATTAATGGTAAAATGTTACAGTACATACAGAAGCACATTAAAGTGTTTTTAGAGGTCAAAGTGAACATGAGTCCAGGGGGCAAAAGAAATTAAAGAAATTAAATATACTAATGAATCCCGATGTCTATCGATCACGTCTGTCTCTCTGTCTTACTTCCCTTTTTCCCCACTTTCTGTCATTTCTCTGCCTCTATAAAATGAATCAGAGGCACAGACAGTGAGTTAATTTCCCAATCATTTGCTTTGTGTGTGTGTGTGTGTGTGTGTGCATGTGTGTTAATTTTTCCCCCCTAGTCCATATCGAAATAGATTGTCAGGAAAAATGGCCGCTGCATGCTGGGAATTTTATGCACTGAGAAAGAGAGAGGACTTCATTGCACCCTTGGGCAAGTCTAAAATGACTGTGAAAGACTTTCTCTCTTTCCAGTTTGATGTCATTGTTTCTTTAATTCTCTCTTTGTTTCTCCTTAAAACAGTTTTCTCATTTTATAACTGTCAAAGTAACTATTAAGTGATAAAAAGGAAAAAACGTTTGGCATTCTGAAATACACTTCTAACGGTCAAATAATAACAACGATAACACTGATAATGGATGATAGTGAGTAGACATTTGAATGTGGGTGTGTTATTTAACTCCTCCACAAACCACATTTTTGTGTATCCACACCTGCCATTGCAATTTCAGTAAACAAGTGGAACAATAGCAGCAGTCCAGACTGAAATATCTCAACAAAGATTGGATGGATTTGTTTTTTGACCAAATACCTGCTAAACTAGTGGCATTTCCCATCAGCCTAAACATAAGCATGTTAGCATTGTCATTGTGAACATATTAGCATGCTGACGTTAGTATGTAGTACCCCTATTTCTTAGCACAGCCTCACAGAACTGCTAGCATGGTTGCAGTCTTATTTAATTGTAATCTGTAAGATGTCTATAATTGATTGTAAAATTTTGTTGGGATTTTTCCAGTGTTGATAAAAGTTTAAGAGGATACTCAAGATAACTGAAATAATTGTACTTTAGTTTGAGACATAAAAGCTACAAAAAAGCTAGAGTATGGACCTGATGCCACATGCACACCAAGTGCTACAACTCCAGTGTGTGTTGCTACTTTCTGTCATGGTGAGTTCTTCAATGCAGCTGGCAGCTGGTGGAGGTTTCAATAAAGAATTTGGACTCTCTTGCTTCATGTCCAAAAGACTCAAAGAAAGCCAAGGAAATCTCTTTACAATATGAAAATAATAAAAACAAAAGAAATCCCATACCCACCCACCCCTTATAGCTTGTACCTCTTGGCTACAGAAAAGAAAGAATACATAAGTAAGTAAATAAGAAAAAAGAAAGCAAGCATTAATAAATTATTATCATGAGTTTCAAAAAAAAAAAGAACCAAATTGGGGTATCATGTACACACACAATTACTAAATACATAGCAGTTGTCTGCTATTGCTGAATATACAGGAGATGTTACAATAACAGATTAAAGAGACTGCACCACTAAAACGAAGCTTCAAATGACAAGACTTTGTAAAATAACAACTTCCATTGGAGTGTGCTGAGTTCGTGGGGAGGTTTCCATCTAATAATTGTTTTTGCTACAGTTAATCCCCACACCAGACTCTCTTCTAACATACATATTGGATTAGGTTCATCAGACAGGATACAGAACTTTCCAATATGTCAGAGAGGATGGAAGCAATCTGAATCCAAAAGGAGGAAACTTTAAGACATTTATTGAACTTTGCTTTGCACAAGATTGAATAGAAATCTTGAATTTACTATTCAGGATCATAAATTTAACATACACTAAATGTATTGCATCTGTACATTCTGTATACATGTATAAAGGATAAAGAGAACAGCTGTTAGAGGATGTGAAGAGTATTTTCCTCCACATACCAAATAGTTTGAAGCAACACAAATATCAAATAAGTTAGTGGATATGAAACACTAACTTATTTATTTAGATTCATGTATTCAAATTGGATTCCCATTAAGTCAAATTAAAGTAAAAAGGAAAGTCAGGCGAGTAAAATGCTCTTTTTCCTCTTGTGACACAAAAACTGATAGATTTCCTAACATATAATCACAGAATAAATGAGATCTGAGACCAAGTTGTGAGGCAAACATAATCTAATATAGAAATACAAGATATATCAAGCTCAATTTCTTCTTTCTTTTTTGTGATCTTGTAGTCACTTTGCTAAAGTTTGTTTCAGGATTTTCTTAAGTCCAGTGTTTGCTGTTACTTTGTTTGTCCCTTTGCATTCATTTCACTTCATGTCACTTTTACCTTGATAATCTGACTCGATAATGAAACAAGTGAAGTGATCTGCCAGCACAGGAAGATCAGTCGAATTCAATTCTCTTGGAAGCAGAATGACAAGACTGGATGCAAGATGAAATAATTTACCCAGCTCATTATCTTCTGGCGGTGTAGTCATTACAGATCATCCTTATGAATTCAATGGACTGCCAGCTCGGGTCTGAAACTCACAGATGCTGTGTACTGATAGGACAAAATTATCACCCCAGTCTTTCTCTTGCAGTCTATCACTTGGAGGTTCACACACTCACATGCACACTTTTGTTTTCTGTTTATGCATGAGGGACAGAGCAGTTTAATCAGTGTTTATTAAAATTTTAAAGTTGTAAAGGTTAACAGTGAAAAGGTGAAAGAGGGAAATGTCTGTGTTGAAGCAACAAGGGGAAGGTGGGGGTGGAGAGATATTAGCTGGGGTCGATCTTTATCATAACCTGTCCCTGATAATATAATAAAATAGACAAATAGATACAGAGATACAGATATACAACCCACTCTCAGAGGAAAACACAAATGTATTCACACATAAGGCCTTACTGTATGCCTACACACATTAACACTTGTAAACAAAGTTGTGTTATAGTGTAGCACTCCATATGACCACAAATCTGTAGGAAGAACACACACACAGCCAACTGCAAGTCTCAATACTAGCAGAACATCACACCAGGCCTGTGTGTGAACCAAACAAAGCCTTATGTCCAAACCAAATATTAATTCCACTTTGCCAGCATGCGCTTTGCATCCTTACAAGAATTAACCAGAAATGAGAACAAAACTTACTAAATGATGAATAAATAAAAAGGGCAGTGGGCATGCATAAAAACATAAATCAAACTGCACAATGAGCACGATAAAGCATCAGCAAGGCAGACGACATAGATGTATAAACAATAGAAAAACCACAGCTGCTGCAGCTCAAACACACACACACACACACACACACACACACACACACACACACAAACAGGTTGCTGATCAGTGAACCTTATTAAATTGACTAAAAGCCCTTTGGCATGTCAGTACCTCTTGATGCTACCCCCCCCCCCCCCCCCCCCCCATCCTCCACACGTACCTTTACCCCCAGCTTTTATTTGGAAAGTGATTTGTTTTCCTGACTAAAGGCCCCATTTACACTTGTCATTTCAAGTGTCTCTCATCTGGATAAAAAAAATAGATGTGATTTATGACATCTTAATTTCTATATGGATCTCTGTTGGACACACACAATGCTACATTCATATGTAACCAACCCTGTCTCCTAGACATCATCATCATCATTATCATTATTATTATTATTATTATTATTATCATTATGATTATTATTGTTATTATGACTAATACTAAGTTGCAACAGCAAATACTAGTTTAGCTAGAAATGTGATGCTGGCTGAATTATGTTTTCTCTCAACATAATGAGAAAATGTATTAATGTTGCAAAAATGTTAATACTAAATGTATAAATGAAATGTTCAGTGACAACGTTTTTTGTTTTTTTTTTCAGTCAAAAGATAAACCTCACCAAATGTGGGACTCAGGATGCAAACTTCGGACTCTGGAGTCAGAGTCCTGCATCTTGTAGGCCCACCATCCACCCCAACCTCCTCCCTGCAACTTCAGAGTGATACGTAAATGTATAACTCAATTCATTTAAAAAATCTTTTTGCTTATGAACATAATCCAGCATGCGATTTTGTTTGCTAATGCAACATAATTGGGAAACAAATAATACATAATAAATTTAACTTTGAAGGGACAGGGTTGATGTAACACAGTTGTGTTAATGGTCTCTTTTGGAGAGTGAGTTGCATATACCACAGAGTTTGTTGTTGTCACATCACATGTCTAAAATGCAATCTGTGAACTGTAATTATTTGCTTGTATTTTGCTTGCAAGCCACCAGTATGAAAGGAGCTGTCAAAAAAAAGATTGTCTTCATTTACTGAAGGTAGAAGTCACTGCTCGAACAAACACCATGAGCATTATAGCCAGACACATCTTGCACTTGCTGCACAACATTGTGGGTGTTTTTGATTTGGGTCTCTATGGTTGCCGGGGTGATGCATTAAATCAGTGATCAGTTAAGGGAGATGCAGCCTCAGTATAATGATGCTAAACTTACCCACGACCAACACTTATGTCACCCTTAACATGTATGACACCCCTCACACCCTCCTTACACTCAGCCAGGTCTCAACATAAAAAAAGAAGAAGTTTAAAAAGACTAATAATTACACAGAGTTCTTTGCCTCAGTAGTTTGACAGTGAATGGGTTGTCTTTGTTTACTTCTTTTTCAGGGGAATTTCATGCCATGATAGGCATTGCTAATGATTCATTTAAAATGGCTGGAGCAATCAGTAAGACGCCCCCACACAAAAAGTATACTATTATACTAAGTGACATCTAAAAGAGGGAAAGGCAGAGACAGGTCATTATGCTCAATTAGGGTCCTATTTTAACCAAAGAGACAATTACAGTTGATGTTTTGACAGGCTTTCTCTTCAGATATGTCCTCTACTATAATTGCTAATAAAAGTGGAATGCTGTTTGAGTAAAGCTGCAATTAAAGTCAAGTGATTATGATCATTGAGCACACTGGCCTGTCTCATATTACTGTTTTAGAATACACTTTATTTTTGATCAACTTAAAGGGGACGTATCATGCTCATTTCCAGGTCTGTATTTATATTCTGTGGTTCTTTTGGAATATCTTTGCAGGTTTTACAGTTCAAAAAAATCCTGACCCTTTATGCAGCCCCCCCCCCCCCCCCCCCGAGTGTCACAACCCGTGTGAAATGACTCGTTTTATTATCAGAATTTGATCCATTAACATTTGGAAAATCTAAAAAAGCCACATTATGATATTAGTTTATCTCCATTCAAGTGAACGAGGAGCCAATTGGAAATCAGCCGGCTTGGCCAGCGGAGGTCTCATGCATGTTCTGAACCATCTTGGCTGGAGAAGGACTCTGCTGAGCATGCTCAATGAGCCCAAAAACACAGTGGACTTTTTTTGGTTTTATGTGCCACTGAGCAACTTTCATGGGAATTAAAGGGCACTATCTTTGAATGCGGCATCCAGTTCTCCTTAATACATCCATGTCCCCAGCAGACAAACAGTAGTAGTAGGATTTCACTTCTTTTTCTCGTTCTTTACTCAAAATGGAAACTTCCCAAATACATTCAAACATGTTCAAGCCTGACGACATGAACAACTCTTAAAACAATTTTAGCAACAAGCTTGGCAACAAAGACTACAGAACGGATGGCCATTTGTGGTTTTGCACAAACAATCTGATGTAATCATGACGAGGAAGTAGAGGTAACTTTGCAAACAAAGCATTCAGAGCAGGCTGAAGCCCTTGCTTTTGACTTCCAGAGAGCATTTTTACATATGTTCACCTCAAGCTTGGACTTTTGACCATGTTTAACATAGACAGCTCACATCATAACAGAAAATCACAAAAAGCATAATATGTCTCCCTCAATCAGAATCAGACTCAGATTCAGCTTCGGTCTGTGTAACGCTTATTAGTTCAATTTTCCATATAAAAATTGAAAAATAGAAATTGGAAAATTAAATTGAATTTTCTAAAATTGCATTTTACGTTCTTCGGATCAATGTATAATTAAGACTTCGGAGTTGTTTTGTCTAATTTTCTATTTGTGAAATGTTGGCTAGAAAAATGGAGTCTGATTGGCTGGCAGAGGCCGCTTGTCTAGGCTACGGTCATGCCTAGATTACATCCAGTCATGGCTGATCCCAGTGTTCTTCCCTGTAAATGCACATTTGGCAGAGGCACCAACTCAAGAGGAAGACTGTGTTTATGTAAATATACAGCAGACAGCTTGAGAGCCATATATAGTGATTTTCTTGTATTGCCCAGGATGAAAAAGCTAAATATGCTAGCCTATATACCTAACGTTAGCCTTGTTATGCAGCGTGTCCATGCTTCATAAACACTTGCAGATGCAGCTGCTGCACAGATTGAAATAAAATACAAAGTCAGATTGAAGGTTAGACTATCAATGTAAAGTTGATTAGCTGAGAAGTCCTCTCCTCAGCCCAGGTAAATGCACACACAGCAGCTTAGTAATGTATGATCTGAGCTGTGATTTAAAATCCCTCTTTTCCCTCACATGTGTCCTGTAGTGATGCTGTGGTCATCCTGCTGCCTGCAGATCATCTCAACTCAACTCTTTTATGTGTCTTTTAATGAGGCAGTTACTGAAAACAGTTGCTACAGCCTCTGTAAGACACTTCAGTCCAAACGTGTGATATGTTTGAATTATCTCAGGTGAAACTACAGTGTTAGGCAGACACAGCCTTTGATTTTGTACAGGCTTTTCCCCAATAAAAAAAAACGAAACATAACGAAGGTAATGATGCCTCCAGTCTCATGCAATGTGTATGACTGATATTCTCACTTTCTTGGTGAGTGTTACTAGCAAGGCAGGTCTTCAGAGTGTGGCTACAGACTAGAGCCCCATTTCCTAAAAGTATCTTAAGGCTGAGACTATCTTAGTCCCATTGCAACATCATGATCATTTTAACCTGAAGATGATTTTGGGAAATGAAGGCCAGTCTAGTAGGAAATAATGTTTCAAATTATTTTGTGTCACACACCAACCCTGTCTCCTCAAAATTACGTTCTCACACAACTAAACTGCATTCACAATTACATTTCTATGGAAATGTATTTTGTCCGCAATTACGTTTGTAACATATCACAAATACTAAAAATGCTTTTGGCTATTATTAATTCAAACAATCTTTATCTACTCTTAATTATTTTAATGTGAATATATACATATATATATATATATATATATACATGTATTTTTTTTCTGAGATGAGAGGTGATTTACGGCAGTAATATTGGAGACAGGCCTACGTGGTTACGTTTTTCTAGTGACTTGAGATCGTTAACAAACGTGGATTTGTCTTTTTTCCACGTGACGGTACTCATTTTAATTAATGGATTAATTTATAATTGCTGTGTATCTTGTATCTCCACCGACATCTGATGTTTTGCACATAATGACCGCCTTCTGAGTAACCGTCTGCCATTGCTGTGAGGAATAAAACAAGAAATTTCAAATTTTCTGGCCATTGTTGTCTAACCTCTACAGTTCAGGTACACACCGTACAGCTAATAAGGGACTGAAAAAAGAAGAAATCCTAATTGTGTCAATGGGAATTCCCACTGACATCATGCGTAATAAGGTCCCCATAAGGGATCCCCCCCACCACACCCCCTTTTTTTTGCTTTTTACCCTCATTGAAAACGAGAAGAGTTTTAATAATAATTTGCTGGAATTGATGATTTTATACTCGTATGAAGAGGGGGCTGCTCACTGTACCTGAGATGATCCTGCTAGCTTCATGTTGACCAAATCCGTTGGACTAAGTATGCTGGTTGATGGATTCGTCGCTCTTTTGGCAGACAACGCATGGCTCAATGAACCAGACAGACTAGCGACCCCATGTGTGTCTACACTGAAACGACATCTTCATTCTTGAAAACCAAGGTTGCAAAGTTCAGACTGTATTAGGTTTATTCTATTTGTGAAAATATCGTAAAATTCACCAGTATTCAATTTCAATACCGTTGGTCAATTCATACCTCTCTCGTGTAGCAACAACCACAGAGACATTCAAAACCTACTGACAACCCTGCAGACAACAGAAGGGGAAATGAAGCGGTGGGTGAAGGAGGTTGAGGAGTGGGCTGCATCCAGTAAGATTTTTCCTTGAGCTACAAAATATTTACTTTGACCTGTTTCTTGTCGTTTTACATTTAAGGAAATTGTATTTATTGACAATTGAATGTTTGCATTAAGGTCCAAAGTCCACCAACTGCCAAGACTAACAGGGACTGCTGTGGGTCATGGAGGGCCTTGTCCTTAAAATCAAACAATGAAAAATAGAGCTGTACAGAGCCATAGGTTTGTTCCTCTTCTTCTTCCTCTTCTTCTTCTTCTTATTATTAACATTTTATTATTTTGAAATCAAGCTTCTGTTGTCACTTTTACATTGGAGTAATTTGTGGCATGTGTGCAGCAAGAGACAAATGGTGATTTTTTTCATATTTGTACCTCAAGTCATTTTTAGACAATAACAAGGCCGTAAGCCCAAATGGGAGCTTATTGAGAAGGAAAAGAGGAAACTGGAGGAGGCAATTGCAGCTTACAACAGCCTTGTGCCAGACACAGGCTGTTGATACAGTAGATGCAGTTCTAAGTCAAGACTTCCCCATTTGGCCGTGGGATTCTGGTATATGCATTTTTCTGCACTTTACATAGCTTGTATTTTTACATCAATGCTGATTTTAATATTGTTTTTGTCTGACATTATCAGTTATATACAATGTATTTAAATCTTCCACACAATGGCCCCTGTGCTATTTTGTCTATTGCTCTTAGGGAGTAATAAAAATGTTCAGTTATTATGGAAGTTTGTTTTCATTACTGTTAGAGAAATTCAATATAATGACTTTATTGTAGCATCCACAGTCCCCCTAGAGACAAAGAAAATGGCCTTGGACAAAGTAATGCTGCTGTCTCGACTTCAAGAAGAGGATGGGATTCTCATCAAAGAGATAAGGAACCACTGCCGCTACCTGACTGGATCTTCAAAAGCTGTAAAAAGAGAGATCCAGCAGATTGACGAGGACCTGTGTATAATGATCATTATTTAGCATGCGTTTATGTATTTGATTGTGATTCATTTAAATACAAAGTTACAGTATTTAAAGGTCACAAATGTAGGCTACACAACATTGTGAGCTCACATAAGAAAGTATTTCTGTTATTCTTTCTCATCAATCTAATATCACCCCTTTCCCCCCTTGTAGGCTGTCCTTTTAACATGTCCATGGGTTCATATGAGGGACTGAAGGTTTTATTGAAACAAAAACTCCAGGACATGGAGAAGCAAATGGAGGAGTTCTTCAGCACATCCAGGTTAGTATACTACAAAGAGACATCTTTAGAAAAATATACTCTGGCTGCAGTTGTTGAGTAGAATTTATTGAAATTGGTGAGAGGTACTACACATGATATCCATATAGCCTGAATGGAAACAATGCCACATTAATAACTTAAAATCTCTCTTATATAATATATGAACGTTATCTGTCTGCATATATAGAGATCCCTCACTATCGCTTGTATATATGAGTGAAGGAATATTCTCAATAATCCATTAGATTTTTTCACTGTCACTGTAATGTTTACCTCAGCATTCGTTAATATTATCTTCTAGGTAGTTATATCATTTAGATTTGTATAATGTCAAACATTCAAATTCTGTCAGCACATAAAGACTAAAAAAAAAAAAAAAGAACCTGGATGCAAATCATGACAATAAGTAATGCTTTTATATACAGGAGAGTTTTGATGGACCCCACTGCCCTACAGGAGGAAGAGGAGGATGAGGGAGAGGAGGATGTATAGGATGGGGAGATCTGTCTGACTCTAGATGAAACCGACTCCTCTGATGATGGCAAGATTAAAGGCTGGTGTTCCAGTCAAACACTTGCATCATGGGGTGTAATCAGTTGTGGAAGAAGTACTCAGATCCTTTACTGCAGTAAAAGTACCAATACAGCAGTGTAAAAAAACTCCATTACAGGTAAAAGTCATGCATGAAAAATCATACTATCATCATTTATTGAAAGTGAATAAATATAATGTAGGGATGCACGATATTATTGGCACGTCATCGGTATCGGCCGATCAAAGCTCTAAAATGAAATATCGGCATCGGCGAATTCTGCCGATTATGAGAGTCCTATATGTCGCCATCTCCTCCGCCGCCTGACTGTGCTTTCCTTGATGGACTGTCTCACCCTGACGGTCCACTTCACTCAAGCTGCCCGTCAGACCTGCCGCTTCTTCCCACTTTAACCCGAATAACAAACCGGGGCTCGGTGCTCCACAGAGCCAGGGCTAACGTTAGCTGGGAGGCTAGCGAAGGCTAGCTGGCTGTGCTTCCCTCATGCTGCGGCTAACGCTCCGCTAGCCTCCCAGCTAACGTTAGCCCCGGCTCTCCATGTGGATCCAACTGGACCACCAAGCCCCAATTTGTTATTCGGGTGAAAGTGGGAGGGA
The DNA here is from genome assembly GCF_910596095.1 of Thunnus maccoyii. NCBI lineage: Eukaryota > Metazoa > Chordata > Actinopteri > Scombriformes > Scombridae > Thunnus > Thunnus maccoyii. Next base: position 6,725,122 of record NC_056540.1, on the reverse strand, counting down.
GCAGCGGGTCTGATGGGCAGCTGAGTGAAGTAGAGCCTGCGGAGGAAGCACCGGGACCATCAGGGTGAAACAGTCCATTGAGGCGCTGCAGTGTTCGGCTGCACAGATAAGAAATCCCTCGGCTGACAGGATGTACCACTCTGTTTGAAAAATAAAAAACTTCATCTTCTTTTTTTTTATTTATAACGGCGGTTGGCAACCAGCATATTAGGTGCATTACCGCCACCTTCTGCTCCGGAGTGTTGACCAGAGATTAAATCCTACACATTAATCCTGTCTGTCTAATATACTCAAAGAAAACTCTACTGCTCCACCCACTTGGCAAGTTCATTAAAGTTTTAATGCTGAGCTCCTGAACTCCAGTCTTCCTAAATTCTTCCTTCATATATTGTCTTTCTTGATCATACTTAATACAATCTATGCTTGCATGCATAATAGTCTCCTCAGCCAGCTGGAAAAAAATATGTGCATATATCGGTATCGGCATCGGCAATCGCCCACAGTGAGTTGGAAATATCGGTATATCGGATATTGGCAAAAAATCCAATATCGTGCATACCTAATATAATGTGAAACAAAAAATGACCGTAAAGGAAAAAATGACACTAAAACTATACAAGACATTCCATTATAAAATTCCACACTTTTCTTTCACTGATCAGGATCTCTCATTTTTTCAGTTTCACTGCTGAATTTTTCAGTAAGACTGAACAAATGGACAGCAAAAGATCAATCATGATCAGGTAAAGAAAAATTGAGAATTTTGTAATCAAATGTTGTATAGCTTTATTGTAAGCCTTGCCTTTGGGCTTATTTTTCGTTTCAAGTTATTTTCATTCACTTCCAATAAAATGTACTTTGTTTCAGTCTTGGGAAATTTTGTTCAAATTCAACCCATAACATTGGTATGTTGGGACAGATTTAGTGGTACTGAAGTGGCTTGTCATTTCAGGAAAGTTTAGCAAGAACCTAACTCATCCTTCTTAATTCTGAAGAAACTGGCCTTGCACAAAAGACAGCTATGGTTTATTGTTTGACACCTTCAGCTGATTCATGAAAGAGACGAATTCACTTGTCTTTTCCTCAGCCTCTTCTCAAATAGTTGATTCAGCCCACTTAACCTTTACTTTCAGACTCTCCTCAACATGGCCTAGACTGCTCCTCATCCCTCATGAGGAGAGGGAAATGCCAATTTACTAAACATACACACAATTGTCACTTACACAATGAGCAGTTATAAAACTTATAGTTACAATTTTTAAAAACAAACCACTCATGAGACCTAAGGCAATTTTTTTTTCAGAAATTTCATTGCTGTAGTTGTTGCAAAAGTGTCACTACCTTGTTATACACCAATAAGCCAAAAAATTATGACCACCAGCTTAATGTATCCTAGACCTGAGTGGTCATGATGTTTTGGCTCATTGGTGTATATCACATACTTGATAAAATGTTTCCTGTTCCTGCCCAACACCTGCCTCTATCTGCTACTCGTTGGCTTAGGGTTCATTTATTCTGAGTCAGTGTGTAGTGGAGAACGGGGTAACATTTTACTTCAAAATAAAAGTGTATTTGTTTCAAATAATAGTTACTTTATATACCTCAGGCTGTTATGTACCCATGGAAATTAAAATAGGTTTTCTAATTATTATGGTTTGGACACATAAGAAAAAGTTAGTCCTATGGCACAACTTGCCCCAAGGTAGGGGTAAAATGAGCATGGGGATGGGGTAAAATGAGCGCTCATTTTAGTGCCACAGTTAAATACTGATGTAAAAATGACACAAAATCAAACAAGTTTGAAAAAATTTTGAACTTTATTAATGCCATGAATTTAACAAAGGCAAAAACTCATACTTGTAAGTAAAGTCATATGTTTGTGTCCTGTTGTTCAACATGTTACCTAAACATTTTCAGTAAAGATTAAACTGTGATCTTAGTTTAATTTATTTGCACTAAAGTTACAGTAAAATATTACGCAGTAAAAAAGTTATATTAATTGTGCAGGAGAGGAAGGAAGCCCAGAGGGCTTATACAAAATCCTCTCCTTCATTTCAACAATACAACAATACAACATCAAATAGATTAAAAGCAGGTACAGCAGAGAGAAGAAAAAAGAAAGAAAAAATAATTGAGACAGATATTTGAACGCTTTAAATGTGAAAGAGATGTAATACATACGCAGTCACACAAAATTCTATTTAGATAAAAGATATTTTTCAAATGTATTTGAAAGTTATTAAAGAAGATGACGACTTCAAAGTTGTACTTAGTGAATTCCAGAGATGAGGACCTCTAAATTTGATAAAAAAATTGATGACTTCAAGCAAACCGTTGTTGGACATCACATAAAGAGCATGCTTGATTGAGTAATTTATTTTTGCATTTATTTCAAACCACTTTCTCTCAGTAGCATGGTTTTGCCTTGACAGGCTTTGTATTTACAGGCGCCTGTTGGTGTTTGTGCGGTAAGCTTGGAGGTTGTCTTGTTGGTGCAAGCAAAGATAGAATTCCTGTCCATAATCAACGCTTAACTGATCAAAAAGGCCATACTTTAAGCAAATATCTCTACAGACCTCATCATAAATGGTGAGGTTGTTCTTGATAGGCATGACTGCAAAACCAAGATCTTATCACTGAATACATCTGAATACATCTTGTTTTGATCCATGCGTGATTTATGTCCTGCGTACTCTGCAACATACAAATGAGGATTTGTCTGCCTGGCAGCACCATCTCTTCTCATTTGAGTGTAGACTGAGGTCATTTCAGCAAGTGCTTGCCTGACGCACTGCTCTCCCAACTTTTATCCAGCAGCTCTCAACATACCTGTCATTACTTTCCTTCTACAATATGGTCCACTTTTTGACACTGCTGATGCTACAACATCATTTATCCTCTTGTAATTCCATACTGGGTCTGCAGGACTTGCAAGACCTTTGTTACAGGTGTACCCCTGTTCTTCCACCACCCTTTGGATTATGTTCTCATATTCATCAAGGGCAGACATGGAGAACTTTAAGATCACAGTTTTCTCCAAGATGCTACAGGCTAGACAGCATTTTTCATCTACAAGCCAAAAAAATCACTTTGTTAAATTTATAATTTATAATTGAGTCAATGCCAAAGCAACATTTTATTGTTGTAGCTGCTCGATGTAAAGTTAGTTTGAACTGTTTTTACTTTAGTACTTTCAGTAATGATTGTATGCAGGGCCAGTGTACATCATGTGACGAACTTGGAAGTTAGCTTCACAACCCAGCTGACTCATGCGCACTTCAGTGTTTCCCACCCACTTCAACATGTGCATGATCCGTGACCTGCCCCACCCCCAGCCCCTACTACACTCATTAAGCAGTACATTTCATTTACATCATGAAACTAAAAGACTGACCATGACATCAGAGTACCTGTCAAGGGGACGCTTTAAGTCCATTTTCAAGGTAAGAAAGACTGAACTTTTGCTGTAACGTAGCATATTTTAAATACGTTATGTTTCGACTATCAGCGGCTAGTTATGACTAGCACTGTGGAACATAACTTAACGTTAGCAAAGTAAGTTTAACGTTAGGATATGTGTGGTAGCAACTTAACTTAGCCGACTCAGAGAAAGTGTGATTGAACTAAATTTCACATCCCGCCAGATTTCCAGTCCCAGTTCCCATAACATTACTGTTAACTTTCAAGAGCTGACAGTAGACACCAGAATGGAGTGAATTAGATGTATTTTGGAACTAACATTAAAGGTAATGAAATTTTGCACAGACACAGGTTAACGAAAACATCTTTAGGGCATTTTAAACTTTTAATCAGTCATCTAAACAGCTTGGCAATTGCTGCGGTACAGAAAATAGATATTCCCTGTTGTTAATTATCACTGGAAATCTGTTTTGGAATGAAATTCTGGCACAAAAAATGCAAGACCTGCAGAGTAAAGTTGAATATTTAGTCAGCCACTAATTTACATGTCAACTAAATAGCTTAATTTGCATCTTGTACTGATTGGGATTTTGCTGAACTGGCTATGGAAGGTAATATTAAACTTTTTTAAAAAATGTGTTCATCCACAGTTGGAAGAGGATAGTATCTATCTTGAAGATGACATCACAAGGGAAACCTTTATTCCTCACCCTAGTGGCTCTTTCAGAACTCTCCTGATGCATGATTGAGGCACATTTAATGTATGTGGAACAGAAAGGGTCCAGGCTGCCCCCAGTACTTACTCAGGTCTTGGGTCCCAGTTCTCACAACCAAGTATGTCCTCCTCTGTGCCACCATCCTGCTGCCCTCAGCCTTTACAACAAACCTCCAACATCTTTCAAAACCCCAGCAAGAGAAACAAAAGTTTCAAAAGAAAAATCTATCTGGCTGATGTTGAGGATAAAGGTGAGATAAATGCATACTGTAAGCGGGGTTTATTAAAAATCAAGACTGCATAAGTGTAATGTTTTTGTTCATCATCCATCTGACATATAATATGGATATGAGTGAGCTAATAGAACTACTCACTAAAAAGCTTCTACCTTCAGCTTCATTGCATGTGACCATCGGTGAAGGTGTTGGAGTCCTGGAAATTGCCAACACCATGCAAGAATACATCAACTCATCAGATTCTTTCACCATTTGTGACTGCAGGGGGGTCTGGCACAACTGAGACAAAAGGTTTGATACTTACTTTTCACATTAGGTTACTTAAGAAAACATGTAGGAATTGTTAGATAATACTAGAAAAACAAAAAGTAGTTAATTCTCTAATTCCTGTGTGTGTCCTGTCTATATTTATAATAATTGGCTTATCAAAGCTAATAAAATGTAACTGAATAAGAAAACTGTACTCGCTTGCCAGTGTTTTGATACACCTAGATAAAACCAATTCTGTATAACAGGCCTGCAAATTATCCCTCTGTCATGAAGGTTATAATGCTCAGTTTTTATTTATTCAATTTTAAAGAGGTGTTGATTTCTTGTATGGTCATTTTGGAAGCTGCAGTGATGCTGAGCTGTGTTGCGTTGTTCTGAAGGTGTCACTGGGATGGGATGAACAATATAGAAACACCTCTCAGTATAACCAGAGTAATTAGTAAACTAAAACCTATATGATATTGTATTAGTTTATTAAGTGTACCTAATAAACTGGCAAGCGAGTGTATACAGCCCTCCAATCAACAAGCAACATCTTAGCCACAAAGTCACACCAATATACCTCCTGAAGCATTTGTACTTTAGGTGCAAGTGCTCCAACAAACGATGGAAACTGAAAAATACCAACTACTGAATCTTCACTGTTTATTTTGTAAATGACCATACACATTATTTGTTTGTCTGTGTTCTTCAGTGTATGCAGATGCATAGTTCTGGAAAGCCTCAAGTTGTAAGATATATGCTATCAAGAGCACTGAACTAGTGAAGCTTCAAAAACAGACTTCATCATCACAGAAAAGGAGGCGAGGAGTGACGGTACGTGTGCATATTCTTAACACAGATTTTCTTGCTTGAGACAAGTGGGTTGTCTATGACACACACGTAGGGCTGATAGTAAGTTGGCATTTCCTCTTCTCATAGATCAGATGCTGCCAAGACTCCAGAACACAGCATGAGGAGCAGTCTGCGCGATGTCGAGGAGAGTCTGAAAGTGGAGGTTCAGCGGGCTGAATCAAATATTCGTGAAGAGGTTGAGGAAAAGACAAGTGAACTCGCCTCTCTCATGAATCAGCCGAAGGTCACTCAAGCTGACATGTTGGAGACCTTCAGCCAATCTATCAAATATTTGGCTCTAGAGGCCCAAGTTACCTGCTGTCTTAGGGAGACATTCAACTGTAAATGTGCACTGGCATCCCTGCAACATTGGTCATTGTGGCTTCCTGTTGTGGCCAATTGATCGGAGGTGGTGAATGTGTACAAAAACATCTGGAAACAAACGACAGCTATCTTTTGTGCAACGCCAGTTTCTTGGGAACTAAACTGGTTTTCCGAAGAGGGATGAGTGAGTTTCTTGTGAAACTTTCCTGAAATGACAAGTCACTTGTCATTTCACTTGTCAGTACCACTAAATCTGTTCCAATATACCAATGTTATTGGTTAGATTTGTTTCATAATTGAACAAAATTTCCCAAGACTGAAACAAAGTACATTTAATTAGAAGTGAATGAAAAAAAATTGAAACCAAAAAATAAGCCCAAAGGCAAGGCTTACAATAAAGCTATACAACATTTGACTGCAAAATTCTCAATTTTTCTTTAACTGACCATGATTGATCTTTGCTGTCCATTTGTTCAGTTTTACTGCTTCAGTTTCATACCACTTACTGCTCATCCAGACCACTGAACTGAAAAATCTAAGCAGTGAGACTGAAAAACTGAAAAAAGTGTAGAATTTTATAATCGAATGTCTTGTATAGTTTTAGTGTCAGTTTTTCATTTTATGTTATTTTTTTGTTCATATTATATTTAATCGCTTTCAATAAATGTTTTTGTTTGATTTTTGGGAGATTTTGATCAGTTATTATGAAGCAAATCTAATCCCATAAAATGTTTGTTCTTTGAGTCACTGTGTTCACTGTTGTTCATTACAATTACAATGACAACCCTTACTGCAAGCTGTTGCAGATGTTAATTGCTTGAATATGCTGTTAATTACTTGAGTCTGATGTTAATTACTTGGATATTACTGCCTCAGAGTTCAACATGTTTACTGCAAGATTTGCCCTTTGTGTGTGACAGAAAAGTATTAATAATAATGAATCATTATTTCCATTATTTCATCTTCAGGCTAAAATGATCTTAATCCATGATGTTGCAGTGGGACTAAGATAGTCTCTGCCTTAAGATACTTTTAGGAAATGGAGCTCTAGTCTGTAGTCACGCTCTGAAGACCTACCTTACAAGTAACACTCACGAAGAAAGTGCGAATACCAGTCATACACATTTGTGTAAACTGAATAACATCACGTTTTTTCTAATTTAAATTGTTACAATAGGGAATAAACAGCTGCATTTGAACAAGGCTCAGAACAGGATGAAAGAAAAGGCATGAGACTGGAGGCATCATTACATTTGTTTTGTTTTGTTTTTTACTGAGGAAAAATCTATAAAAAATCAAAGGCTGTGTCTGCTTTACACTGTAGTTTCACCTGAGAAAATTCAAACAAATCACACGTTTGGACTGAAGTGTCTTCAGCAACTGTTTTCAGTAACTGCCTCATTAAAAGACGTATAAAGGACAAAGGGTGGGTCACTTTTGCGATGTGTAACTACAATACATTAGTTACCAGCTAAGTGATGGACAAACTTGTACTGAAACATATTTAAAAAGAAAGATGTAAATGCTGAGTGTTTGTTGCATTGCTGAAGGAATGTCCTGAGTTGAGTTGAGATGAGATGATCTGCAGGCAGCAGGATGACCACAGCATCACTACAGGACACATGTGAGGGAAAAGAGGGATTTTAATTCACAGCTCAGATCATACATCACTAAGCTGCTGGAGCATCTACACAGAAACATTTATTTTAGCACTAATTCCTCCTGACTCACAGTGTGCATTTACCTGGGCTGAGGAGAGGACTTCTCAGCTAATCAACTTTAGAGTGATAGTCTAACTTCTACAATCTGACTTTGTTTTTTATTTCAATCCATGCAGCAGCTGCATCTGCAAGTGTTTATGAAGCATGGACACACTGCTTAACAAGGTATAATGTTAGCTACATAGGCTAGTATATTTAGCTTTTTTGTCCTGGGCAATACAGGAAAATGCAAGTTATAAAATATAAAATAAAAATATAAAATATATTATGGTGAGAGGAGCAGCTACAGATTAAAATTTTAAATATTTAATATTAAATAAAAGAGAATGGGATGAATGTACAGGGTATTGACCAGAAGTAAACAGTGTATGCAGAATGCATAATTTATAATAAAAAATACAATTAATGTAACATGCCATGTAGGACCAACATCACTGATGTGCTGTGAGATTGTGGTGTGTTACGTTAATATAACGTGTAATGTCCATTGGGAGAGGAGGTAGAGTCCATGTCACTGGGGTTCCCAGGCCTTGTTGATGAGGGTGGCTGCAGCTGATAAGAAACTTCTTGTGGAGTGAGGTTTTGGTCTTGACAGACCTCAGCCTATTGCTGGAGGGGAACATTTCGAAAAGTTTATGTGGGAGAGATCTGCCGTGATCTTTCTTGCTCTATTCAGTGTCCTGGTGGCGTGCAGGTCCTGGAGGGATGGCAGATTGCATCCCATCACCTTTTCAGCACAGCGGATAATATGCTGCAATCTGCTTTTGTCCTTGACAGTGACAGCAGTTTACCAGATGGTGATGAAGGAGGTGAGAATGGATTCAGTGATGGGGTAGAAGTGCACCATCATTGCCTTTGGCAGGTTGAATTTCAGCTTCAGATTGAATTTCAATTTAAGCTTCTGCAGGGAGTACATGTTCTGCTGAGCCTTCTTGGTGAGGCCACTGATGTTCAGTTCCTACTTCAGGTCCTGGCTGATGGTGGTTCCTAGGAAGTAGAAGGACTCCACTGTGTCGACTGGCGGGTCACACAGCGTGATGGGGGTGGGTGGGGCTGTCTTTAGATTGTTGAGCTCTGAGTTGTTTTGTCTGCAGCAAGTCACCAGGTGGTCAATCTCTCTCCTGTAGGCAGTCTCATCTCCACCAGAGATGAGCCCAACGAGGGTGGTCTCATCCGTGAACTTCAGGAGCTTGACGGACTGATGACTGGAGGTGCAGCTGTTGGTGTAAGTGGAGAAAGGACGCAGCCTTGAGGGGAACCGGTGCTGATGGTCAGGGAGATGGAGACATGCTTCCCCAGCTTCACGTGCTGCTTCCTGTCAGACAGGAAGTTTGTCATCCACCTGCAGGTCGAGTCAGGCCTGTGCAGCTGGGAGAGCTTGTCTGAAAAAGATGACGCAGACAGGCCCTACAAAAGCATGCATTGCACTCTCAGTTTAATATTTTGCACTCTCAGTTGAAATTTGAGTAATAAATGCCAAGTGCAGAGGTGCATGGACTTTGAGGGCATCTCTATGTGCACCTGCTTTTTTGGTTCATGTGCAGGCACTGCAAGATGCAAAGGACTTGAGTGAAGGTGAATATAGATCAGTGGGTGTGGTGATTATTAAATACTTTCGCAGCCAGTCACATCACTGCTCCCATAGCTCCGAAACAGTTGTGCCAATCATAGTTAAGCGTGATAACGACAGCTCAACAAACAGAACGTTTTTCTTCAGGAAATGTCTAGATGGTTTAAAACAAAAATGATCTCTGTCCACATGAGCGTTTTAGCATCATTTCAGAATTAATCTCTGTCCTTACTAATATGCCTGAAAATGCATATCACCTGTCCATTGACATACACTGGGCATGCACATGCTGGTGTAAACATTGACCATGTTTGAGGTGAGATACATTAGAATTATTGCTGAAATACCATCGGTTTGATATAATTAGATAAACAGCTTTACCAAATCAATTTCTTTATTTTATTTCTATTGTTATAGTAACTAACTGAGGAAAAACCCTTCTCCATCTGTCTTTGGGTGCAGATTTGTGTTGATGTGTGTTCATGTTGTGATGCACTGAACCATCCAGATTTTGTGGGCAGGAGTTGGGTTGATTCGAACTGGATGCTGATGTCTTGTAAAGAGGGACTGGCTGGGATGACAAGGAGCTCGGTCTTAGAGAGGTTAAGTTGAAGGTGGTGTTCTTTCATCCATGCCAATATATCAGAAAGGTATGATGAGATCTGAGCCGAGACTCTGTGGTCTTCTGGCAGGAATGGCGGGAAGAGCTGGATACCGTCAGCATAGCTATGGTATGAGATATGAGGAGGCTTAGCAATAGAGCTGAGGACTGACCAGCAGCTCTAGCTGAGTGTAGTGATTCCATAACCGACAGGATTGCAGTCTCGGTAGAGTGCCCCTGCTTAAAGCCAGACTGATGTGGGTCGTACAGGTTGTTCTCAGAAAGGAATTCAGAGACTTGGTTAAAGACTGTGCACTCAAGTATTTTTGATAGGAAGGGCAGGACTGAAACCAGTCTGTAGTTTTCAACCTGGGCTGGGTTGAGCGTAGGTTTTTTGGAGTAGTGGGGTGACCTCAGCTTGCCTTAATGCGTCAGGGAACACACCCATTGTAAGTGAGGAGTTGATGATGTGTGTGACAGGTAGTGGGATGAGAGTCCAGCAGAAGTTTGGAGACTTTCTCCTCAGTCAGAGGGGAGAATGAGGAGAGTGCCGCCCTGTTAGCTGGCAGTTGGTCAGGCTGAGAGAACTGGTTACTAATGGCAGAGACCTTGTCAGTAAAAAATGAGGTGAACATGTCTGCAGTGAGCAGAGTGGAGGGCGGAGGAGGTGGCGGATTGAAGAGCGAGTTAAAATTTTCCAAGTGTCTGTGGCACCACAGATCTTGTTCTGATAGTAAATGGTCTTAGCAGTTTTTCATGCTTGGAGACCCTGATAGTCACTGAGGTCAGTGAGTTTGCTGGATTTACGCCATTTTCTCTCTGCTGCTCTGAGTTCTGCCCTTTGTTCTCTGATGACTTCATTGAGCCATGGACTGGGGGGGGGGGGGGGGGGGGGGGTGATGCGAGAAGGTTTGGATGTTAAAAGGCAGAGATTGTTAAGACAGGAGGCTAGCGAGGAACCGAGTGTGTCTGTAGCCTCACCGCGAGTAGGAGTATTTTTTTTAATTCTGTCATTTATAACATGAGTATTGTCAATTGTAACTTCAGAATTTGCACTCCCAAAGACATTTTATTAGAATCAGTCGTTTCAGCTTTAGCCTTGTCTCTATCCTAAGGCTCAATAGGTATATGTATGGTTTTATTACTTTATGTGAACAAACCTACCTTGACGCCCAGGGGAAGGTGACTCTGTTGAAGGCACACACATACACACACACACACACACACACACACACACACTCACACACACACTCAGAGTGACCTGGAAGGACCTGCAATACAACTTAATCCAGTGTTAATCCAGACGTCTACACCTTGTATTCCTGAATCTCTCTTGTGTAGTCTAGCCTTTACGTTCTACAGCACAAAGCTAATCCTGGTCTGTCACAGTCAGGAAATGAGATACACTACAACTCCCCAAATGTCTTTAGGTGTGTTCAATAAGCCCTGTGCAGTGAACTCTACAACCTGACTTCCAGCTGAGCAAACTGAAAGAGTTTCAAGGAGGCTTTCACAAGTTGAATTACTTTTCTGTCTAGTCTTATTGCATTTTCAAAGTTTCTGTCTAATAATATACTTTTGTAGGGTTGGATTTATTAAATGGATTTATTAAAATTGACATACTCAAATATACATTTTTTGGCCTCAGTCTGTGTCAGTCCTATATTACTTAATTGGCACTGTTAGGCTAAACCTGTAATTCCTTAAAAGCTGCCCTAACTGTGACTTTGGGAGAATGAAATATGATTCAGGCACCATTTTCTTATGGATTACATAAATCTAACACTGATTTGACTGGAATACAGTGCAAGTGTATGACTCAAAATCACATTTAAATGTATGGGGATTAATTAATGCACATACAGTATAGTCATTTTGCGTCTGCTTTTGTGCCATTAAACAACCATTCAGTTTGCTGTGAAATACAAATGTACTCTTCAAAATACACCAACAGTAAAGACTATGATTAACACTCACATGACATTAAGCCACAATAAGATCACAGTATTCATTAAGATATTATGATTTTTTCAGACAAATATGTTATCATAATGCAACAAATGCCTCACCTGTTCACAACTGCTTGAACTTGAAACAACAAGAGGAGTAAACAAACTATTCTTTCTTCATTCTCTTTTCATCCATTTTTCCAGCCATTCACTCAATTACTGGCTCTCCCAAGGTGATCCTGTGTCCCTTGCCCTCCTCCCTCATTTTTTCTTCACTCCCTCTTTCAATCACACACTTCCCTAATACTCTGTCACTCAGAAAAGAGCCTGCTGGAAAAGAGAGTGAGAGAATGTGTGTATGTGTGTGTGTGGGTATTAGTCGGTGTTTGTGTGTGCACTCGGTTTGCATGAATATGAGGAGGAAAGCAGTCAACATAAAGAGGAATAAAGACTGAGAAAGAGACAGGACTGAAACAAAGTCTGCAGTAAAGACAAACAGAAGGAGAGGTGAAAACACAAAGAAAGGATTGGGAAGTGACTGCTCAAATCTCAGGTTACTGGTTGATGTCTTGATGCGAGGTGCTGCTGTTAACTTGTCAGCAATTGTGTGTGCTCAGAGGCCTGGACATAAAACACTGGTTGTATTTTAAAAGTGCTGACATGTTTTCATATCAAGAGCCAAATGAGAAATTTAGACTCATAAAGGTAAACTACTATTACTACTCTCTACGTCTTTGTTGTTTTTAGCTTGTCAAAAATAATCACAATAATCTGTGTTCAATTGTACTCTCTGTCATCAGAGTGTAAAAACCTTTTATGCTAATATGTACTGATCAAATGACAACTGTGACCTTGTTAGCTGTTCCCAGTATGCTGCAGAGCGTCCATAATCATTTCATCCAGTCATAAAATCTGGATTTTCTGTTCATGGAGTTTCTGTGAAGCTTTTTATGTCAGTTCTTCACGGCTAATGCTAACTAGCATTTGACTAAATCTGAATTCAGGATTGCATCAAATCCAAATCCTGCCCAATCCCTGTTAAATCTATTTAGGATTAGCTTTCCAATTCATGAGTTATAAGTAACTAAAACTCAAAGATTCACTTGAGATCCGTAATTAGCTTTTTCTGTCTGAGAAGATTTTGAGTGGGACCATGGAGTTGAGGAGCATAAATGAAACCTTGTGTCTGCCACACTGAATTCACTTTTTATGATTTCCTGTTCTTTTTATACTGTCATAATGGTGGATGTCAAGTCAAGTCAAAGCCGTTATAGCTAGAAATGAACCATTATTAAAATAATTTCCTAGCTTATTTCTAGCTACATTTCACTCAGTAAAAGCGAAGGTTAGCTTGTTCTCCGATCAGCAAAGGTAATGAGTATTTTATCAAGCTGGACTTGGATGCAAAATGAAACTTGCACTTTTAAGAGTTTTTACCTGCATATCATTGTCTTCATCAGTAGAGGGCAACAGAAGGAGTTCCATCCATGTAGACATACTGTATGTAAATCAGGTTCTCATGACAAACGCCAATGAAGACGAGCTCCATTTAAAGTCAGTGAGAGGACCTTGAGTTAAGATTTTTTTTTTAATTGTCAAACTATGATTTGTTTTACCTATTTCCAAAGTAAAACAAAAAAAATCAAGCTGTAACTATTTAAAAAAAAAATCAAACCTGCAGTGTAAAACATAGCTTCAGTCTGTGGCTCTCAATCTTGCTCTGAGTTTATCTTGCTATTTTATATCCTGTCAGTATAAGAGAATATGCCTGGTACCCAACTGGATTATTCAAGTGCTCCCTTAAATCCCATCATCACTTTGGCCCCCTCCACTGTAAGGTCAGCCAAGGTCCTAACGAGCGTCCCCGGCTATAGTTTGGGCTCTGGCTTTTTATAGCTGTGTCCCAGCTCTGAATGGCTCTGGATTTATGTGCTGCTACATAAGCCTTTTCTCTCTCTCTCTCTCTCTCTCTCTCTCTTTGTCATTTTGAAACCTCTCTTACCCTTCTTTTGCACCTTTATACCACACACGCACACACTCACACAGAACAACACTTTATGTGTCTTCTCAGTATTCATGTAGCAGAGCATACGGCTTTCCTCTTTCCATATTTATGAAGTGTTCCCTCTCAGTAGTAATGTATATGTCCTTTATGCTTCCATCAGATGACCCTCCCAACACACACACATATACACTATCTTTACCCCGTCAGGATTAAATAGATGAACATATTGTACCCTCTCTGGCAGCCCTTACATGGTTTGTGTGTGTGCATCTGTGTGTGTGTGTGTGTTAGAGAGGTGTCCATTACTCTGAAAGCCTTCCTCTATCTGATTCACTGTGGTTCTAATGATATTTAACCTGCCAGGCCATTTTGAAAATGGGCCCTGGCTGTAAAAATACCCGATGCACTATAGTCCTGTCTGTGCCCCCCCCCCCCCCCCCCCCCCCCCCATACATACTTACATACTTTCACTGACACACACATATAGTACATTACACTCACACATGCATACAAATGCACACGTGCAGAGTCCTGATCTTGTGCACTACTTTAACCTTGCTGCTTTTATCATTAACTCCAGCTTCTATCTGTCATAGGATGAGGTCAGTTCGTTCATTCATTAGTTTCTCTTCTCAACATTAGCTGTATTTCACTTCCACTATTATCTGTCCTGTGGATCTGCGGTCCCCAGCTGCATTCATAATTAACCCCCCAGCTTCAATACCGCTAACTGCTAAATATGATAGCTTTCTATGCCCCAATGCCTTTTTGACAATTGAGATCCTGAAATGTAATCCTCATGAAGTTGCAGATTAAAGACCAAGTTGTACAGTTTAAATTTACCCTGTGTGATTGGTGGGAGTACATTTGGAAATTTTACCACAGTGTGGGTAGAATAGTAGTACAAACTTCATTTTGTCTCTGATTGTGTTTTTATCTGCAGGATGAGATTGACAAATGTGCTCATGTAGACCTGTGACTCCACATAGCCTGCATATATTACACTTGTGAGATGCATCAGCCGACTTTTGCAAATATGAATATATGTGTTGATTTTGCTCATAAATATTTTCATGTTTTTCTTCCACTTTTCACATCTTTTAACACACTCACGGCATACAACATGCGTCTGAACACCTTTGTTGTTTTTTCTATGTAAGCCTGTACCGTATCTGCACGATATTGGCATCATTGTCGACAAAATGAATGTCTCAGAGGTTGTAATGTAGTGCATATTTAAACCCAATTTCCAAAAGATCAGCAAAAGAAAATCTGTTTTAATACAAGTTTCCATCCACTACAGTCATGTGAATATAGTGCGTTGATTTTGTTGGTTTGTTGAGATAAACAGCTGGAACAGTCTCATCGCTTCACATAGATCTGATGTTTTCATCTGTCGATATTTTTTGTTTCTTCAGTGGAGCTGGAGCTTCATTGTAAGTTTAAGTCACACGTTTCACGTATGTCATGCTTTGTTCACCGTGTTTCAATTGCATTTTGTCACATTTTCTTTTCATTGACACACAAACTTTTCCACCTCAGTGAAGCGTAAAACTTTTTGGAGTTATTTTGAGATTTTTTCAGTTTTTCCAATTATATTGAGAATGTGAATAAAAACAGGTGGATAGAAACCTACCAACTGACAGCTGTGTCAGACTGCAAGATTCAAACATTCAAACCTCAACCTCATGTTTAACTACTGGGGCCAAGTGCATAAAACTCACATGACTGTGTGCACGTGCAAAGCCAGAAATATGCATATGCATGATTTTTGTCAGATTTATAAAGCTGTGCGTATGCATAGTTCTGTTTTATAAATCTCAGTCATTGAGGAACTGGACACACCTGCACGAACCTCATTTCCACTCCAACAATGAGCTATAAATGGATGAAGACACACCCTTAACCAGCCATTTTCATATCAGTTTGCTGCCTGCTCCACCAGTCTGTACAGCTGTCAATGAAACAAACAAGAAAGAAGAAATGCCGTTTCACCGATTGTGTTGCACCAGCGAGGTTCTGCAACAAGAGAACAGCTGTCATTACACATGACCATTACACACAGCTGTGCGGCTCTTTATAGCATCTATATCATTAATTCATCACATGGAACCTGTAAACTATCATCAGCAGTGATATCTCAGAAATGTAATCAATGATTAGTTTGTAACGCTCATATCTTTACCAACTTTACAAGGTGTGACACAACTAAAGATAGAATAAAAAGAATATTAACAGCAAAATAAAATGTTGACTGCTATGTAAATTAAAATGATAAAATTAAGTAATTAATCAATTTTATGTTTATTAACATGCCTTTAATTGGCATTTTTCAAATCTCTCTGTAAACACACGCAAAAAAAAAAAAAGTAGCTGGTTATCAACCTAAACAGTGTTTTACTGAAAGATTCCATCTCTCAGCTTCTATTTCATCTCCACCTCATCACATCACCCTCAGAGTGCTTTAGAGAAACATGTGTACGCCTGGTGAATGCGTGAGGTGCGTGGTGAGTGGGGAGAATCGACTTACTTGAGACTTGACTCCTTAAAGACTTGACTGAACTTGAGTGTTGAGTAACATCCTGGAACAAATAGAAAATAAATAAGACAGCAACATACGAGGCCTGTATGGCAATGTACCTTATTTCAGTCACACAGCTCATGTCTCAAATGTTTATTTACAGCAGGCAGAACATAGTTAGAGTTTGGCATCTAGACCCTGACCTCATCACTCCCCGCAGAATACATCTGCACGGAGATATTGGGGATTGATGAGTAAATATCTTCATGTAGCTGGAGCCTGCAGGTAGATGCTGGGGTGGTGGTGGGTCTGAATGATCAGGTAGCAATACTGTGGTGCAGAGCAGCATAGGCATAGCTGAGGGAGAAATGGGAAATTTTGCAGCTTAAATAGACCTCCAATTTGGGAGGATGTATTTGGTAGATTATATGGAGAGAGAGGCATCATATGAGTGTATGTAGCAGTACAGCTCAGGTTGACTGCCTGAACTAGCTTGTAGGCTTTGCTCCCTCCATTTATTTAAGTATTAGGCCTATGCATTCAAATGACTTTGTTTTGGCTGTGCACACTTTTCAAACAGCTTTTAAAGGAAAAATGTCAAGTTTAAAGCCTCAGCATTGAGAGACCTGAAAGCCTTGCAACTGACCTGCAATTTATTTACAAAGACTAGAAGGGCACTTAAACAGCTTTGGTTAATAGTGAATGATTTGCAGTAGCAGGCTGGGATGGTATTATGTTAATGGTTACATTCAAGAATGAACGGTGATGTCGAGAGACACTGTAAGTATCTGCAGCACCACTTTAAAGCTGCAAGACTTCTTTTATTTTGTGTGAATTGGCTTAGAAGTCTCCGATGAACGAAAGGCAGCTCATCCCAGAAGTAGAAATGACTTCAGTTCAAATGCTGCTTTACTCATGTAAAACAGTATAATGACCTTTTGTGTTCCTACAGAGTTTTCTTTGTGCATTAAATCCCATCTGAGTTTTATTTTACTTGTAAAATGTAACAAGGCAGAATATGTGCTGATGTCTCAGTTCAATCATACTGTGTACTACGACTGTTTCCGCAACATTAGCTTCCTGTTCATTGTTTTTGTAGCAGCTCCAGGCTTCTTCTTCTGATGACACCAGTTATTAGATTCTTGTCTCTGATGACTCTTGCTTCAGGCCAGAGCTGTTCATGTTCACAATTATTGATTTGGCTGTCCATAGCCATAGAAGTAATTATATGAATCATTAAATGTTAGCATTATTACCCTTTAAGTTGGAGACTGAAGGGAGACTGTGCACTATCTATCACTTTCTATAATGGTGGAATCTAACAGCATTGAGTGTCATTTTTTTCATCACAAAGTGCAATCAGCCAAATTAAAGCTTTCACGATGAATAAATATATGAACAGAGTGACAGATTAGTCTGTTTGGTTCTGCCATAGAGGTAGATGTCCAAATAGCTCTGCTCATGAGCTTACCAGGAACAAATGGGTATGTCAAGATGTTCCTTCTGCACACAAGCAGAGCACACACGCACACACACACACACAAACACACAGGTTTGGTGTATGATTTCTTACAATCCTTACTGAGAAAACTGTCTGTCTCTATATATGACTCAACTAATTCTACTTCATTTGATAATTTTCTACATTTGCCAGCATACTCTTTGAAAAGAACAGGTGTTCTCCTGTCGGTGATGTATGGAGGTGGACAGAGCAGATGGAGCCGAGTATGAGAATGATTTTTTCCAGTCATGAAAATACAATACAACCTGTGACCAGCACATTGCTGTCTGGCCTGAGGAATCTATATAGTAAATACTGGCATCTCAGTGTGAAGTCATATCATCTAAATTTGACCAGTTATCCACTGGAGCAAATCGCAGCCAGCTCTGCTCTACAAAGGCAGAGAGCAATAACTATAGAGGCAGTGAAGTTGAGAAAAAAATGGTTGAAAGTTTTCTGGCTGGCTGGCTGGCAAACTGTGTAACAAATAGAGAGGATGGAGTGCCTTCATTTTTATGGCCTTCTTAGTTGTATTATTTGTTAAAAAAAAAAAAAAGGCAGATACTGCACTTTGCATTTGGACCACCATCATGAAATACTAGGGAAAATGCAGTATCTATCAAGATTTTTTAAATTTTTGAATAAAATCAACTTTATTTTGATCCTTTTCAGCTTGTAGCTTAAAAGGATTTGATGTACCTTTGTTTTTCTAGGTGTCTGTCTCTCTGTCTACTACTAATATTGTGGACATTTAGGGCCCTATTTTAATGATCCAAAGCGCATGGTCTGAAGCGCACGGCGCAAGTGCATATCGAAGTGTGTCCAAATCCACTTTTGCTAGTTTATGTTTTGTTTTGGAGGGTAACACGCAATAAACCAATCAAAGTGTCATCTCCCATTCCCTTTAAAAGCTCAGTGTGCTTGCACCTTGGTGGATTGCTATTATAATGGTGCATTTGCCAAGTAGTAAGAAGGAGCGCCTCTCTGCACAGGAAATGGATCTGCTTGTGTGCGAAGTGAAAGTGCACGATCCATAATGAGCACAGTGGCCCCTGCTGCTCCTGGACCCTCCCGTGGCCCCAGACCACCACTTTAAGATCCTGTTCATTAATTTGTTGCAAATTTCTTTTCGTTTGTTTTTTGAAAAGGTTTATTTTTTTAATTACAGCTTTGGTTTCTTTAAAATCGTTTTGTTCAGTCATGGAGTAACATGTCAAATCAGCAAGGTTTTAATTGCTGAAAGTATGGAAACCTGATCACTGTCAAAGAATATTTGTTAAATATTGTTCAGAAATTAAATCATTAATTTTAATCATGTAAAAAATCATCATACACAGTTGTCAGGACTTGATCAGCTCTCCAAGGTGCTGATCCTGCTGCTGGAAGCAGGTAGGAGCTGTCCAGATTTATTTCCTTCTTTAGTTTAATCATTGTTTTTACATCATTTATTTCCCCATGTGTTCTTCATGTCCTCATGTATTGATGTAGCAGGAAAGTCAATCCATGTCTGATCTGTTGTTGATATCCATGTGCTGGGTCTTGACAGAGACCCTCAACCTGACGGGTCTGTTTAAATACCTACATGTATCACCATGATTTGATCAAACAAGTATACAATTTCATCCATCATTACTGCGATTAGCTAATGCTGATAAATGTTATGCCTTACCATTATGACATATTTTTTAAAATATGTTGATGTACACAACAATAATCTTTCACATTGTTATCCTTTTATTTGTAATCCTTTGCATGTTTGTGCACTGCTGTGCATCTGTGTATGTGTATAACAAGCAGAGTATATGCATGTTGTGCACCCACCTATGTAGACGCATATTACTGTCTTGATAATGTGCGCTGAAAATCACAGTGAAACACTGCACCATTGACTTCAAACCAGGTTTTTGTTGGTCAATTGCGCAATTGCTCTCCGCTGCCTCAAGATAACAATGCATCTGAGCACACCTCATTTTAAGACACACTCATGGTTGCTCAGATGGGCGCAAGTGCATTTGCTATTTAAACAACGTGGGTACTGGATGGGAAAATGACAACTGCGTCAGTCTTAAACTAACAAAGACACTTAAATTGCGCTTGGTGCCACTTTGTGCCGGGCATAAGATACGGTCCTTACACTCACTGAGTTCTACTGAGAGAAAATCCTCCCTTATTATATTGATTTGCATTGAAATCAATATAGCAAATTTAACATTTAATGCATTTAAATATGTGATTTATGTGGTTATGTACCTTAACCAACAAATTATTTGCATTCCACCAGAGTCAAAAGCTGAGATGGCAGCTACTGAGATCTGCTAAGCTAGTTATCCTCAGCAGGAGTTTTACTGGGGTTTTATTATGCATAACAATTGGATTTAGCTACTGCTTATACTGGTATGTGTATGCACATTCCCACACAAGCATGCTCAAACACACACACATATATTGGCATGCACCATGTATCTTGGAGCCTAAAGGTTGGCGCTGCCCTGAGGATGGGAAAGATTATTATGGGCCAGAGAGAGGGCAAGACGAGCCTCTGAATCTCCGGGAAAGGGAGCTACTTCCTAACAAATACTCCCAATCTAACAAACCTTACTCAGCCTGCAGTTAAATAAATTAAGGTTCTAAAGAAGTAGCCTAATGGGCTCAAATGGAGCCTTTTCTCCTCATCCGTTTCTCATTATTGTATTCTCTGCATGCATACCAAATAATTGCTTGGGTACAAAAACTTGTTTTTCAGGTATTTTCTGTTTCATGACTGTCGTTGCTAATAATTCCCCTGACCAGCCTGCAGAATGGACACTGAGGAGATGTGCAGTAGATGGCAACCTGAGTCACAAGAGAACTGGAGGAAAAACTTATTTCAAATAAAGCTTAAAAATGCTTAGGTAACCCTTATATTTGCACACATTTTCATGTAAATCAACTAATTCTGTTGTAGTCAGCTCCCTCTGGTTGCCTGGAGAGTGCAGTGTAAAATCAGGCTCATGACTCCTCTTTTCACCTGATAGTCAGGAGTTTCACTGAGAGGGCATAAAAACTGCAGAGGTTCATGTAATCCCCCACCGATTCAACCCTGCATGATCCCTCACTGGCTTCCCGACCAAATCTCAATCAAGCCAGAGGTGAAGCTGCTGGAGATTGACCCTGGGTCTTTACAGTGTTTTGGCTCTGAGTTCACATGTATAAAACTCAGGCAGCACTTACTGTACTGCTTAGCCTGTCTTCCGACATTTTTGAGGAAAATAAAAGTCCAACCAGTTAACATGCTCCAAGAGTTTTCTTGAGTGTGAGCCATTATATCCTGTTGTGATGGCCACAGCCAGCCATGGTAATATTCACCCAATTTACACTCGCCCACCTCATTAGTTTGCTTTCACACACAGGTTCACTTAATTTGCAGTCAACTACATACAAACAATTAACACCACAGTTTGTTTGATTTGGAATCAGTTTAGTCACACTTTTAACCTTACTTTGTTTTATATGGAGTGCACACATTTTAACACTCTTGGGCTACACATGCAATTTTCTGTTATATTAAATATTGTTTCTTTGTCTTTGAGTTACCATGATTGTTGGAGGACGTCTTTCCTGGCGGAGCAAAAGGTGTGGCTTCTTCTTCTTTTGGTTTTAGGGTGGGTTGCAACCATTGCTTATAAGGTGCATAATGCCACCTACTGTACTGGAGTATGCAGTATGAGATGTTATCCTTGGATTACTTTACATCATTAGGTAAATAAATAATTCTTAAATAATAGTTTTAATTTTTTTTACAAAAACCTTCACTAAACACTATGGTATAGTCTTATCTCCTTCAAATATTCAGTAACGGTCTCTGTGTGTCCTGTACCTCCTGTTGTTCCCAGAATACCATCAAGGTTCCATTCCAAGTTACTCTTATCTTCTCTTCCCTGTACTTTAACAGTGCATCAGTATATGTTCTGCATTCTACATTCATTCATCATTCCAAGCATTCATCTAATGTACTTCCCCAAGCAAACCAATGTTTTATTTAGACCTGTACGGTTGAAACTTAGTCTCGTTAAAACTTCCCTTTTCCTATTCTAGCATTCACTAAGGGTATATATATTCCTATGCCTACTTTATCTCTTTCATCTTTGGACCTGTCTTTATACATATCTAATAACTATAATATTTGTTTCTTATATAATGACTTACCAGAGGTCCTATCCCACTGTCTTCCCATTCTCTCTTTAAATCCATCATGTTTAGGTCTATTTTAGGTCTCAGGAATAGCCAGTGGGGGACATTACAAATAGGGTTAGGGGAGTTAAAGCAAATATTTTCAAGCCTATATTACTCTGATTTAGCCTTTACCCAGCCACAGCCATCACCTTGAAATCTGCCGTATTCCCAACATTCCTGAATGACACTTTTGGTAGACTTTTCATTACAGCACCCCATAGACAGCTCCAATATGTAAGCATAACTTTATCTTTTCTTATATCTAAGGGTGCTTCTCCTAATTCGACTTGGATTGCCTTAATCGCGTTGACCTCATTGCCCCACATATCCTCAATGCTTTATTTAGCACTCTATCAATTTTATTTAAATGTGTTTTGACTGCCGCACCATACAAAAGGTTTGGCTGAAAGTTGAGGAGTCTTAAATGCTGAAGCCAACTCCTTGGGCTGAGCCATGTGCTACCATGTTATAGGGGGATTTGGGTTTGGTTAGTTTTGCTTTGAATTTCATTGTAGTTGGTGTACATTGTCTACCGCTTTGTATGTTGTTTGGTTTGGCCAAGCCACTATAATCTAACCAATAAAAGTTTTAAATAGATTCTGATTCCAGTAGTGCATTGACAAGTATCAAATACATTCAGTCAGATAAGAGACATGATATGGTGCTTGTAATAGCTCAAATGATATTCAAATTAAGAGGGCAGGAATACAAGTTAAATTCATGTGGATTCCTGCATATATAGGTGTAGACAGAAATGAGTTGGCAGATAAATAGCCAAAAGGAGCAACAACAACAGAAACAACAAAAGAAATAAATATGGCAGTAAAATATAGCAAGGCTGAGGTTAAAAGTATAATCAAATCAGAAATGAAAAAGAAATGGCAGGAAGAGTGGGACAAAGAAAATAAATATTACAGCATTCAAAGAAAATGAGAGGAAGCAATAGAAAAAGAGGAGGACATGAATTCAAGGATATGATTTGGTCACACCAGTCTGAACAGTACACTGAACATCATGAATAAGTATTCTACTGGTTTTTGTGAGTATTGTGGGCTACAGGAAACGGTGGAGCATGTATTTGTGCACTGTCCTAGATACCAGCAAGAGAGACAGACACTTAAAGTTACACTTCGAAAGAATCACATGACACTTGGTTTGCGAGAAATGTTGCAGAGGAGTTCAGGTGATGTGGGGTATAGGGTTATTTTACTAAATTTTTAGAAAGCACAGGACTAGAAGAATTTAATATAGTAATATAGTAACTGTTTTGATCCACACTCCAATCCAGAAGGGGGCGGTAATGCACCTATAAACAGTTCAGTGTTTCCCCTAGGTTGACTGCTGCTACTGTCTGTAATTTACAGTTTAGTTTCTTTTGTTTTTTTTGGGTTGACCTAATCTGAAATTTCCTAAAAAGTAATAGAAAGTCTGTATGGACATACAATTAAAAAATGTTTATGTAACACATACATGTAATACATTAAATGTGTGTGTGAGTACAACAAATGTTAATGTTGTTCTGCTCACATGTGTCCTTTCAACAATCCTGTCACTTCATGATGGAATCAGATATGGATTACATGTTGTGATTGGTATGGATAGACATCTAAAAACTCATTAAAAAAAAAAGTCATCACAAATGTAGCTGAAGCAACGCCTTACTCTCTTCCCTGCTTCATTGTTTAATTGACAGTTATTGAGAGATAGTTTTGAAGCCTGGAGTTGCCACATTCCCTAATAAAGCACTCTGCAGCAGCGCTGTGCTGTGTGGCTTCACATAGATAATTGTAAACAGTGTGAGTTCATTTAGCCTCTTCTAAGGTTCACACTTCATTAATCTGACTCCAGCACTAAAGTGACGCACACACACACTGTCATTAAGAGACAACTATGGATGCACAAAGATGTAACCACACACATATACACACACACACACACACAGAGCTGTTTTAATTTAGCTCATAAGACTGCCAGCTCCTCTAACATTGCCTGCTTGAATACATTATACCTACTATAGAGCTGCTCTTCAATTTCATTAAAAACATATTTGATTATGAGGATGGCAGTAACTTTTTTCATTATGATCCATTTGTTACTGTCAAAATATTGAAACAACCAACCTTCAATACAGATAAATCATTTCTTTTCTGTGCAGCAAGCAAAACTTAAAAGTAAAGCTGACGAAAGTGGTATACACTGCTACTTTACAATAAAGGCTGTAGATTGTGGGAAATGGGTTAGGTTAACATTAGGTTAACATTTTTGCATTGAAAGCTATTTGTTTCTTCCATGTCTTCATATGGATAAAGTCAATCTACAGTTGACCTTAACACACCAATCTGTTAACTACATTTACAGTTTGAGAACAAATATAACAATATAATCTAGGCTGTGAAAATATGGCTTCTCATATAGCCATCTCAAGGAGCAACTGATTCATTTGGTCTGGTGGGCCACGGGAAAGACATTATTGTCTTTTAGATCTGGTCTGTTTCGTGTTCACAATGACGAACCAACAAGTTATAGAGTCTGACGGTAACTTTGTGGGGTAATACACAACTTGACACTGTATATCTTTAATAATGAGGAAAAGACTGGGCGAGAAATAGGCATTTTGTACAGTAATACTACAGGGTGTGGGCGTGGGAGGAGGATAGTAACTTTGTGGTAGCTACATTTCACTCATTTCACAGAGCATGACACAAGTTCAACACACACCCCTGGTTTAACTAATTTTCATGTTATCACTGATTGGGTAAAATCCCTGCACTCATGTGCTGACACGCATATGTCTTACCATGGTTACAAAACGATCTTATATAAATATAGGCAACAGATCTGGAGATCATTTTCTTAACAGTTGATAATAGTTAATAGAAGTTCAGCTTTTGACTTAATATCTATTCTTGTTTTCTTATCAGCCTAAACAAACCGGACCATTAAAACAAATGCACCAGTTTGTTTGAAATGAACCAAATTAGGTTAGATGTGAAAATATCCAAAATCTCCCCCTCACTTTGTTATACTGAAAAAATTGACATATTCAACCTTAAAACCCACTGATTAGTTAAAATTTGTATTTTCTAGAGAAAATATTGAAAAGATAGTTATAATATTACATGTTACTTACTGCCATTTCTATTTCTCTTTAAAAAAAAATTGTATTCACTGAGAGTAAATGGTATTTTGTAAAGCTTGATAATGTCATTTTGTACACTTGGTATCTATTGTGATCTATAAGTCACATTTCTGATCGATGGACTGCTTATTAATCGAAGCGGAAACAACCTCAGGCACCACCCTGATGAAGGAAAGACAGGCATGAAAACAGCTGGCGAATAAAGCATGGTGCTCTAGAATGTGCTTTAGTTTTGGTTGACTTGCATTGAAGCTCACATTGGTCTGCACCTCACTGCGTGTGCATTCTCAAAGTCAGAGACAGCTTTAGACACGCATCACACACCACAACAACCCCTGTGTTAACAAGCATCATCCCTGTTAATGTGCCCTTGAGCGAGACACTGAACCTTGCCAGCTGTAGACCGACCTCTGACCTCCCTGTGGAGAGGTGGCAACGGAAAATAGGATTCCCCTCCATGATCACACCAAATAAAATGGATTGAAATAAAAAAGAGGGCTGCATACAGGGAGAGAGAGACAGTGACGGAGTAAAAGAAAGCAACAAAGAGAGAGAGACAGTCAGAGTCAGAGTGGGATTATGGAAATGTAATATCCGGCTGATAAATCATAGTGACTGTCAGGTGCTCAGTCATCTGATAATATGACAGACAGAGGCAAGATGGCTTCCTCTCCAACCCGCTGCTAATTATAGACAGACATAATGAACTCACAGTCAGTGTGTGTGTGTGTGTTTGTGTGAACATAATCTCTCATCTTTGTTTGTGGTAACTGGTTGATTTTTGCATGTGTGTTTTAGGATTTTGTGAGAAACTGATGTGTTCCATTTGTAATTGAGTTGATATGCTTAAACCAATATTTTACAAAGTGCCCCAACCTAATGTGAATGCTTGATGAAACTTTAGAGCATTGTCTGCTTTTATAATTTTGTACAGCCAGTTTGACAGCTGATAAAAGGAGCTGCAGACATCATGATTGCTGAGCTGACAGCCTAATGGAATCATCAGTAGAGAGATGAAGTGTGTGTTTGCATGTATTTAGGCGAGTATTTGGGAGTATTTTTTATTTTTTTTTGTACTTGTACTTTTAACTTTTAATTGGAAGTCCATCAAAATTCTTTCTATGGTATTTGCTCATTTCCATCTCCTCCCTTAAAGGATCAGTATGTAAGATTTAGTGGAATATTGTGGAACACACTTGGCAGAAATGGAATATAATATTCATAAGTATGATTTGATTAGTGTATAACCCCATGAAAATAAGAATTGTTGTGTTTTTGTTACCTTAGAATGAGGCCTTTATATCTACAGAGGGAGCGGGTCCTCTTCCATGGAGGCCACCATGTTGTACTGCCATGTTTCTACAGTAGCTCAGAACAGACAATCCAAACACTGGCTCTAGAGAGGGCCTTTCGCATTTTATGTGAGGCCACCGTGTTTCTCCTACACACTTGGAAGGGGAGGTGTATTCGTTTGGTTGCAATCTGCAACCTCACCACTAGATCTTACATGGTTTCTTTACTTGTCAATAACACTTGTTTTGAGTGATATATGTTCCCAACCTGGTCTCACAATCTGCATACAAATAGCACAACTTTACATTTTCAAATTCCGATTCCAATTGCAGTTAAAATGTCCAACATGACATTGAAGATGTCCGGTTGGTGGTCTCAAACAGTGGTCTCCTGCTGCTTTTGATCCTTTTTGCTCCTTTTGCAACTTTTGGTCAAGTCAATATAAAATGGCAACCATGCTTGGCAAGCGCACACGATGGGGGAACAGAGAAATGCCGTGAAACTATTTGGGAGATAGTCACAGCACTCTGTTATATTTTCTGTTGGGCCAGTACAGTATACTTACATGTTACACAGTCTTAATTTCATAATGTTGTGATATTTAAACCGATCACCAACACAGTTTAGACCTCAATATATGAAACATGGAAATGTATCCCCCCCCAATGAGACTCCCTCATAAGCTGAAAGAAAGCTGATTTGTTCAGTTTGTTCAATACTCAGAGTTAAACTGACTCCAAAACACAGTGGATGTGTATCATTCACAGGAAACCTGCTGCGTCTCGTTTGTGTTCATGTTTAGTTACGGTGACAAACAGTTGTGAGCGCAGTGCCAAAGCTTTGGGTCCTTCTGATGATTTCATATTAAATATCCTCTGCCACATATTCTGGGAAATATAAATTTAAATGAGCAACTTCACATTTTACAATCACAGGCTATAAAACATCATTTCTTAACAGAGATAGTGGTGTTTGGATTCGAGCTACGGACGACCAGCGGCAATTTGAAATGGAATGAAGCCCACCGAACAGTAGTGGAACGCACCAAGTCCGCCCACAACACAATGCACTTCCGTAGCCTTCTATTATCAAAAAGTGCATCAAAAACCTGAAAGAATTTTCATAATAACTGACAAAGTAAAGATCATATACATTCATGCCAAAACTATCTTAAAATACTGCATTTTCCAAAGAATAAGATGAATGTCCACCAGTTTTCTTAGTCTTTAACTGTATGCCAAAGTTTTCATAAGTTTCACCACTGCCCATTAACCATCTTTTCAATATCCATTTTGCCAAACACCTACAAGTTACAATCCAAAAAGGGAATTCTAACAATCTGAACAGCAGGACAAGTTATGTGAAGCATCTCATCATATCAACATCAAATCATACTGTGACCCGCTGTATTGAATAGCATAGCGAGGTCCTTGCCGACACCAAGCCCTACTCAGCAAATGATGAAACAAAGATTTATAAACAAATATTTTTTATTTACAACATGTGTACTCAGTTCAATACAATAGAACTCTATTGTTCCTTACATATCCCAGTTTAAAGGGCACAACATTTATGGTGCAAAGAAACCAAAACAATCTTAATTAGAATCTTAATTAGGGTGAACTGAATTTTCACAGTTTTCTTCTTACACTGCAGTGCAATCATTACAAAAGAAATGTAGCAGCAAATTTCATATAAAGTTTATTTTAATAAAACAGATGAATAGGCACTTAATACATTTTTAAAGCCTTTAAATGGTTGGAAGTGTGCATATATATGTGTGTGTGTGTGTGTGTATAGGGATGGGGTGGGGGGCATCAACACAGTAAAAACAACTCAACTCAAAAGATAAAACCTGGAATGTGGTAAATAAAGTAATGTAGTAAACATTGATACATGTTTCAGGGTGTTTGCAGGGTGTTTTGACACTGGCAGTGAAGGCATATGTTGCTTTTAAATCCACATACAGTATGTGACAATGATTGGCACACTGTGCACTGAGACCATGAACGCCACTTCTTTGTAGCGTTCTTCTTCTTGTCATCAAAAAGGATGTGGCAGACACAGCACAAATTGCCTTGATCTACCGAAGGAAAAACAAAAATATTCTGGAGGTGAAGCCAGTTAGATGAAATCATCAACATATTCAAAGCAATGTCTCAAAGGCAGCTTATTCTGTTATAACTGATGCCAAATGAAAATTGGGGTATTGCATATCAATCCACCAGAACTGACACCCACCATCTCAGATCCTGCTGACACTGTATCAAAGAACAATTCCTGACACACTGTTTTTGGTAAAAATATTTATTGTATGTAAATATAATACTGGGCGTATTTGTTTAAAAAGTCATATCCCTTACAGTGACTACATGAAAAAGCCATTAAGTGAGACACACAAGCCTCATAATGCATAGTTTTTATATACATCATGAGTGTTAGCCTAAATACTAATATTACAGATATATATATTTGAATTAATCTGGGTTAAGGTCAGCCATTTTACCTCCCAAAAATTTTAATACAAAGACTCGGATCTGGACAAGCTTTTGCACAAGTAATGATTAAAGCACAATGAATCCAAACAGCCAAACACCCCTCATTAAGCCTCTGAGCCCCACAGTTTGAATATTTCACAGGACAGTAGCAAATATGATTTCACTATCTGCCAAGATGTACAGAGCTGAATCTTTGGTCTGAACTGGACTTTAGGAAATGTGTTCCACTATATTCATGAAAACTCCCACTGAGGAATAGTGTCACATCCCTAACAAAGTGTTAAAGATACATATAGAATCTATAACAAAATGCAAAGCATGCAAAGCTGTTCTGGGTGTTTGCAATGGCCCAGCACTATATAAAGACTCACATGTAGGCCTGTATTATTCTTTAGTTACCTGATTTTTCCCACTTTGCATAGAGCCAAATGGCATGCAGAAGCACAACTGAAGAGCTAGCTGCAAATGTAACAACAGACAACAACAACTGTATTATGTATCTTTGCACTATTATGGGCCTGAGTCCATTTGTATGGATTTTCATATAACCAATATCATCTTTAAAATGCAGTGCAAAGTTGTTCACTGTGTTTGTTGAGTAAAGGAAGTCAGTGGCTCCTTTGCTGCTCAGTTCATACACCTCTAAACTAGACTATTGGTGGTCAAATGACAAAATAGCCGTTTTCACACCCAAAGCCTGAAGCTTGGACATCTTATAGTGTATAATATTTAGGTAAACAAGACAGCAACAAAAATAGTAAATAATGGACTTTACACAAACTAGACAAAACATACATTTACAAATCCAACATACACCGAAGAAACAACTCATAATCATAGTGGATGTGAATAGACTAGCCCAACCAGTAGGAATTTAGTTTTAAGTTTAGGGTGTTATAAGCCTTTGACAATCTCTTCAATGTGAGAATATTTGATGCTGTTAGCCTTGCAAACACTTGACACAACTGCTTTATTTTTACAGACTACATGTGGTCTTACTATGCATATTCTTTCATGTAGGGTAGCTGTTGTCAGAATTAAGTGCCTCTTATGTTTGCCTTCTCATGTTAAATAATAATTACATACATTTCAATTACATGCTTTGAGTATGCATATCATCGTATGATTTCATTTAGTATACCCTACTTGTTAAAAAATCAGCTGGAATATTTATTTGGGATTAATTCATTTGAAATGATGAAAGGATCTAAATATAAACACTCCAGCAGTCTGTCACGGTGTTCTGCTCACATCAGAACTGCTGTCAATCATCCTTACATCTAATACTATAATGATACCACTGATGCCAAGCAAATGAAGCTTCTTTCCAAACCTCAAACTTCAGCTGCTTCAGATGCATTTTGAGCTCCCTCATCTCAGAGCTAAGGTCCTTTGCCAACCCTTGTGCCCTCGGTGCTACTGCCTCTTCAAAGTATTTCTGCTTCTCATCTTTCCCTAATGTGGACCACCTGCCCTTAATATCGTTCATAGTGCCTGAGAAAAAAAATAGATGCACAGAAATCTTAACACTTTGGAGTCTGCATCTCTTTTTTAAGTACATTCGTACAGAGACAATCTGTCCAACACACTGGTTCACACTTGTGCTGTGAAACACATTTCTCTGTAACAACTCTGTTAAACAACATAACATGTAAATTTCCTGATTCTGTTCAACATACACAGCAGTCTTACATTGATGAATGCAACTTCAGTGTGAAGTACTTGCCAAATACTATCCTGAAAATCAGTTTGACAACCCTTGTGAACCCCTAATGTAAACAGGGCCACTATGTACAACTACAACAAACCTTTTAATATAACTTAACTTAAATTAAAAGCATCCATTAAATATTGTCTCTCACCTTTGTTTCTGACAATGTTCCGACAAAGAAGATTGTATGGCGACAGCTCTCATGTGTGACGGTTTGGCTTTGAGGGCTGGGGCTCAGAAGAAACTTTAAAGGACCTCTTGTAGTTTCCAATCCAGTTCTTAAAGAGAGAAAACAAAAAATATGAAATGATGTTACACCAATTAAGCTGAATTCTAACAAAAACACTTGTTCCACTTTGTAAAAGGAGACAAAAAAAGTCAGGTAAAGAAGTATTACGCAGGCAGACCTGTGCCTTTGGGTTTTATTATGGGTGAGGACAGCAATGAATGTTTATGTTAGCCTACGTCATTGCTCAATTATTATACAGTATAGTATAGTATTTCTAATAATTTGGCAGTGTTCATCTTTTGCATTAATGTAAATGTCAATGTAAGCTTCTAGCTTACACTCGCAGGTGACAGGTAGTGGTGCTAGTAGAGGAGCAGCCCAATTAAACTTCTACCCTAAGGTTTCTCATGTGGGATCAAATGCAGCCAAGCTTTGTTTAAACCTGTATAAGTTTATTTTATATTCTAGTCAAGATCGCAAGGTTTCCAAATATACCAAACATGTCAGGTTGAATTACATGGAAATGTGTATAAAATTATACAAATCCTGTCACAAATCCTGATAACAAAGAAAGGCACCAAGTCAAACAAAAGGATTCCAAACAGACTTCAATTCCCATCATGCTCTGCTCAACTCATATCTAGGTGTGAAATCCAGCAGTCAAACTCTTGGACGAGACCCATTGGAAACCAGGGGGATTCCCCGTCCCTGGCCTTGATGTCACTGAGGGTATAAACACCAGAGCTGCTTCTTGAACTCCACTTCCCAGCTCCTTGCCAGCTAACGTAAGGAAGTAACTCCCGCACGTAGATGACTGTAACTAGGCCATAGAATCTCAGCCTCGCTGGACGAGTAGAGATTTCTTTGTCTTCAACTGAGCACGTTACCGGATCTGAAGAAGACCACCGCGCAACCCAGTGCTTTCTCTTTCCTGCAGAAGAGAGACGAAGGATAACTTCTTCCTTGTAGCTTTACTGTAACTCTCGCATGACGTAACCCCACATGGTTTATGTCCGCCATCTTGTTCCTCCTCCTTCCACTCCCCCCCCCCCCCCCTCCCCCCCTTTAATAATTATTGATTATTACTAATAACCAAACCTGCTCCTACTAAGTCCCAACATAGCCCAGTGCTACTGGTGCAGCCATACGGTGCAACATTCTGGGTTTGAATATTTCATTCAATATGAGTATGATATAGGTTCAATGAAGTGTTGGAACCTGTGGAAAAAGTCATTTTTATACACTAACGTTAACTTTAAAGCTAATGCGAAAACTTACTTAATACTTAACTAGTAATTACTTGGTTTATCAAAAGCTAATATTTTTGTAATAACATCAATCTAACATCACTGAAAACCGCAGACATGTAAAAATATGTTAATTATCAATGCTAACCGCTTAACCACAATAGAAGCTAAGCTTTTTGCAGTAACTTCAAGCTAGCGACACAAAATGATTGGTAAAGCATGTAATAATATCTAGCAAATGCAATTGCAAAACGGTTATATTATGTTACATCTTATCTTAATCTTATTTTAGCTTATGAGGGTAGTTGGACTAGCTAGCTGGTAGCCTTGATACCGTGCAAAGTGTGATGTATCAATAACTTAGCTAGGTAACACAACAACTAACTAACATTAGGTAACGTTAACAAGAGTGTACAACTAACATTTTTATGGAAAGCTGGACTACCATAACCAGTTTGACTGACACTTTTTCCGTCTTTCACCGGCCATGAAGCACATTGAATCCTAGCTTCAGCAAAAAGGAAAGCTCCAGGAAGATGAGAAGAGCCAAAGAGCACCACAGGTACCCTTGGGTGCGAGCAGATATTGCATCAGGCTACCCTCAGTGTATTTAAATTTGAGTCTGTTTGACAACGACCTGAGTACACCCACCCAATGCAGAGAAGTCAGCCCATCACTGAGTTAATAAACTCTGTGTTGCTTGAACAGTTTTCACTGCGCTTCTAAATTTCTTTGTGTATTTTCATTTAGGAAACAAAATGATATCATTTCAGATGGCAGCCAACACTAATTTTAATATGAATATACTGGAAATTAGACACCAAATGAGAATTCAAGCAATATTTTCAATCCCAGATGTCAGTTAGTAGAGAAACGGCAGGGCCAAGTAGAGAGGTGGTGTAGGCAGATGGGAGTGAAGCTTTAGTGGGATATCTGCAGCTTTCCCAGCTGCAGGTATCCCACTATCCTAGAGAAAGTTAGTGGGACAATGTATCAGTCAAGTATTATAATATCGATTCTAAATATAATGCATTAATTTCGGATGATCCCAAGCACTGCAAATCTGGGTGGAACCCTGAATGGCTTCAAATGCCACAATTTTATCAGGAATGTAAGCTACTGTTTGCTTTAAGCTTTTAAGTCTCAGCATATTTTTTTGATCAGTGGCATTACTTATTTCAGGAATATTTTGTCATGCGCGCAGGCAGCACAAGCCAACAGAAAAAAAGGTCCTACCAAAGTACTTTTATTGAAGTTGGGGTTCTTGTGTTTCACAAAGATTATTTGGAGCGCCACATCACCTCTGAGCCTCATAAACAATATTTGGAAAAGCAGGCATCACTTGCATCTGGTATGTTCTGATTTTTCTTTATCTTATGCAATAACACATTGGCAATCTATAACCAAATTAGTTATCCTTATAACAAGGTGTCCTTTCCTCAGTGTATAGGCTACTCAGTGGTGCAAGCTTTTGACTCCAGCATCATCGTTGAGCACAAAGCTGTTGTTGGAGGATTTAAGTGCCTTTACTGGCTTGTGAAAAATGAAATAGCACATCACACCAACTACCCAAAAAAAGTCTGGCTGAGCGTTTAGGATGAGATTATTTTACCAAACTGAAGGTAAACCTGATTTTAATGGTAACTATTTCTGTAAATGAACAATTACAAAAGATGTACATGTAAATAATTAATTCTTTAATCCAAAGGTCAGAGAAACAATTACAGATCCCACAGAATAGTAGATGAGATGCAGGAAATCCTGTTAAGAGTAATTGAGGAGCCTCTTCTGGAGGATATGGAGGATAAGTCATCTCAAGCCATTAGCCTGGAAATAGATGAAATCACGGATGTCTCCATAAGCCTTCAGCTCAACATACATATCCGGTATGAATGTGGGAGCTGTTGAAAGGTGAATTTAAAAAAAATTCATATGCCAATTTGGAATCATCTGCGAATAATCAGCACTTTATTTCAGATACCTGGACAAAGAGGGATGAGTGTTTAACCAGTTCCTTGACATGGTATCCCTGGAAAATTGTAAAGCTGACACAGTTGTTGCTGC
Source organism: Thunnus maccoyii (assembly GCF_910596095.1). Classification (NCBI taxonomy): domain Eukaryota; kingdom Metazoa; phylum Chordata; class Actinopteri; order Scombriformes; family Scombridae; genus Thunnus; species Thunnus maccoyii. The sequence goes on along the minus strand of NC_056540.1, from coordinate 6,691,062 downwards.
TGCAAAGGACGTCATCCAGAAAAAGAAGCTCCCAACAGACAGATGGTCTTAGGACCGATGGTCCAGCAGTAATGACAGGTACTGAATTTATTACTAATCAATATTTTACACTGTATGAAAATATTGCTATGTCTTATCTGACAACTCCTTTTTTCACAAAGGTTGGGTGAATGGGGTTGCAAAGCAACTTGCTGACTTCATTTCAGTAACATGGTTAGCTCATCGACTTGCACTTGCATGCAAGGATTCATCTAAAGAGGTTGTGTACCATTTATCTTATCTGCCAGTTGTGTTTCATGTTGTATTTCACTGGCCTAAGGACACCAATGAATGATTTGGCACAGTATACTGGAGCAAGAGACTGAAAATAGTGCCCCCTTTTCTAGTATCGAATTGAGAGATAAGCATATCATCCCAGGCCTAAAAAATCAATACCATCATTTGTCACAGCCTTTATTTTTCATCTTTTTGTTCCATCTTGGTATAAAACTTAAATCCATACGGACACTTTTGTATGTCAAATCATTATTTTTTTCACTTTAGCGCACAACATTCTAAAGGTGCGCGCACATATTGTGTACACTGCACTACATACGTTCTCCAGCCTTTGCCACCTTTGCCTCAAAAAAATCCAGGGAAAACCCTGAAACGTCTTGACTGAGTCCACTTGCCCTACACCACACGCACAGCATGTCACATTTGTGAATGCACCATTGCTGAAGTGCGCAGAGTGGGTGAAGAAAAAGCCACCTGGGATGTCTCTCTTGCAGTGCTGAAGGCCTTTATTGTGCTTCTGTATGTTAGGGGTGCATACTGTTGGAAAAACAGAGACATGGAAAGTTTCTGGGCAGACCAATGGGGCAATTTGTTCATCACAACACTTTAGAGGAACGAGTTTTGGGAAATAATGTGCTACCTGCGCTTTGATCAGAAGGAGACCTGGCGTTTCTGGTTGACCACTGACAAATTATACATTATATAAATAGGTTTATGAAGAACTGGATGAGCAACTGTTCCCAACAAAAGCAAGATGCCCCTTCACGCCGTCGATCTTGACAGCAAGTACAAGCTGAATAGCTTCCCATACCTGGGAAAAGATGACAGCAAGCCAGCCATGCAACGCCTTGGGGAGAATGCGGTGCTGTAGCTGGTGGAGTCCTTTGTTGGTAAGGAAGAGAATGTCACCACAGACAATTTTTTCACCTCCCTCCTACTCACCAAAGTGCTTCTCTCCAAAAATACCAGCCTGGTAGTCACCATCAACAGGAACAAGCAGGAGCTCCCACCTTCTGTGCGAGGGAGAGCACAGCTGTTCAGCACCAAGGTGATGAAACATGACAAAATGGTGCTGTCCATGTACCAATGCAGGCCAAAGAGAAATGTCATCATCATCAGTATGCAACACCATGAAGAGAAAGTCAGAGATGGTGACATATTACGACCACACAAAGGTTGACGTGCTGGACCAAATAGCTTGCCTAAAAGCCTTAATTATTTTGTTGATTAAATTTGGCTGATTATATTTTATTTTATATAATTAGTATATTAAGTTTAATATTTTTGGTATTCATATTTTGTAATCGATTAGTAGGTTGATTTGAGGGGAATTCTGTCTGATTCCTAGTAACCTCTTACACAAGTGTGTTTTGCAATCCCATAAAGAGAGGTGTGCGGCTCCCTCATGTGTTTTTTGAGCTGCGGGGAGTATATAGTTTTCAACCTCAGTGTAGCCTATTGTTTAGCAAAAGTGATCATTAAGATCAGATATACATTTTTTGTTGGGTAAAAATCTACTTTGAATTTTGAAATTGATTAGAATTTCAGTAATAATCTCTCTCTCTCTCTCTCTCTCTCTCTCTCTCTCTCTCTCTCTGTCTCTCTCTCTCTCTCTCGGTGGCACGCATAGATGGCCCGTTGCTGCATTTTACAATGTGCTGGATCTTGCTGCCATCAATGCCTGGGTGCTGTACTGGAGCTGTATGAACGACAACATTCCCAGAAGGGACTTCATGCTCCAGCTGGCCCAGGAGCTGTACATTGAGTGGATGGCATCAAAAGAGCTACCACGCGTGGACGTGCCCTTCACAGATGCAGAAGAGCGCAGGAGAATGACCTGTGTGCACTGCAAACAGAATAAAACATTCCGTAAATGCTGTTTGTGGGAAACGCACAGCCAAGGTGCTCAATGTCTGAGCAATATGTAGCAGAAATAATCACAAAATGAACGACAATTAACATTTGGCTAATTAGATTTTATTTGTTTATGTAATAATTGAGTTTAGTAGTTTGGGGATTCATGTTTTGTAATTGATTAGTGGGTTAATTTGAGGGTAACTTTGACAGAGGTGTGTTCCCTTCATGAAAGGTGCCCGGCTCCCTTGTTATGTGTTTTTTGACCTGCAGAGATAGTTTTCTATTGCGCTTTATTCTATGCAATCTTGTCACATTCAGCCATTCACACACATTCATATGCTGATGGCATGGCATACACAGAGTTTGCTATGCAAGGTGCTTGCTCATCAGGAGGAGTTTCTAATCATTCACACACACACAGCCTCAGGGAACAATTTGGGTTTCAGTATCTTGCCTAAGGACACTTCAACTGTAGGAGCCTGGGATCGAACTGCCGATCTTCCAATTAGTAGACGATCTGCTCTACCTCCTGAGCCACAGCCATCCCTGAGTTTGCATAACTGTTTACAACGGGTAGGCAAATTCATTAAAATATGCAATAATTAAGATCAGTGCATATGATGGAATAGTGGCATTAGAATGTGCCTGAGGCCACCAAATTTGGGCTTTTTTTCCTCCAGGGGAACATGCCCCCAGACCGCCTAGCTAGCCACTTTTTCCCACTGGCAGGTTACTCTGTATCTTTGTGGAAAGCCCTGCTAGTAACCGCAGAGCTGTTACAATTTTTAAATTACTGTATTTAGTTAATTTAACTAAATAAAGTAATCTGTATTTAGTTGATTTTAGTGTTGCCGATTCTGAGTCGTGTGAAGTCAATTGTCTCTTGACGCTGCAATTTGATGTCATGGCCGTTCAAATACAGTAAGTTGTTTGACTCTCAAAAGTCAGGACTTGTAATATAATAATATCAAGTAAGTGCAGCTATTTTGGTAGTCATACTGTTGCACGTCATGTTGTTAGCTTGTTTGCTTAGCTACCGTTTGCTATCGTTATCAAGTGTGCCTGTAGCAAGCTAAGAACATGATGTTAGCTAACATCTAACTAACTAACTATACTAGCAAACACTTGTTACAAATGGGTGAATTGTGTTAAGAAAGACAGTGTAACATTAGGTAGCGAAAGGATTTTATTAAAAGTCTTAAGTAATGTCTGTTGGAAGCGTATTGCATTAACTTGGAGGAAATGTGAAAAAGATCATGTTATAATGTTATGAGAAATAATCACATTATAACTTCACTGTGACAGACATATTTACTTCTGTGCACAAGGCCTGGTGGTTTAAGGGAATATGCATTTTGATCCTTGAGGTGGTTGGCTGCCTGTAAATTGAAGAGTAAACATGCTCACTACTTTTTACATTATAACATGATCTTTATCTCATAATAACTTGATGTTTATCATGTTATAATATGATCCTTGTCCAAAGTTGTGTTTTCTCTGATGACATTTTCTTGTAAATTGACTTGCTTCGTAGCCTACAATTCAGTCGGTGTGATCATCGTACAGTCTACATACATCAAATTAGATGTTGTACCCAAGTCTATCTATGTCGCACAGTGTGGCTTGCAATAGTACGATAATAATACTTATAGTGTGTAGGCACCATTAGTCAAAAAAGGGGCCCTGATATCCACACCAGATATTTGTGATGTTGTCACCAGTATTGACATGTTTGAGGCAAGATGTCCCAAAATGTTTGAAAATGTAGGTTATTCACAATTTCATATTTCTAGAACTAATACTTATTTAAATTGTTGACTTCTAAATGTAAAATCAACACCACCATCTACCTCCCTCTCTCAAGACGGCAATTCTCTTGTTCAGAGCCATTTAGGCTACATGTTACTGTAATAGTTAAATAGGGCAAATGAATGGCATGAGATTTGAGGTGGACAGTAGAGCAGACTATATATATTGTATTTAAGACACTTTTGCTGACAGCTCTGATTTACATTTGCGTATTTCATTAAAATATTCTAACATTAGTGTATTTAATAGTGACTATATGAGTATGCCGTTCTGTTTAATTTAATTTGTATTCAATTTAATGAGCAAACTGACTGGATAGTGTTAAATAAAATAATATTACATACTTTGAAAAGTGAGACAGGAGTTGACTGTAGTGATTTTGGAGGCCAGTACTTGTATGTCCTTGAACTAAATGGATGTTTCTCATTTCAAGTGTTCTTTTTTTACAGCAGTGGGGCCATATAGCCTCTTATAAAACAAGACTGCATGGCCTCTCAGATGGAATCAGTTTTAAATAAAAGTAATGTCAAAAACAGGCCATAAAGTAACAATAGCAGATTAGCCATTACTGGCAACTAGCCTGTGTGGAAAAAGAGTGAAGAAGCAAGATTATTCACATCTCACTGTCTCTAACCTTAACCGTCTTTGGTGTAACAACAATACTGTTACACTATTGTTAATCTCTTGTCTTACTTCTATTGGCTCAGTTGCTACTCTGAAAACAGTCATACTATAAGTTTATAAGCAGCAACTTCTCCATAGAGGAGGTCACATTCACAGAGATCAAAGCAAAAATAAATAAATAAATAATGTTTTGACTGAAAAATTAACTTATTAACTTATTAATTTAAGCCACAGCCAAGTCATATTCCCCATCTACAATTAGTAAAACATGTTATAGGTTACATTACTTAAACAAATAATACGATGTATAAAATTATGAGATTTTTACACTGTTCCAAACATCAACACTGCTGCTGTTCTCTAATTCAGCCATCAAGTTTAAATACTCTTGATCGATAGTGTTTTAAGGGAAGAAGAGGCTTTTTGAACAGCTTTGCCAGTTTTCTTGTTTGTCATCTCAATGCCATTTTCAATCGGTGAAATGTAATTGATACTTTTTTTTTTTTTGCAAAGCTTTTCTCAGTTTTTACTCTTTCAAATAATCAACCATCTACATAACTTTTCAGTACATACATTTTTATTTCTCTTATTAATTAATTATTATTATACATAAGTTAAGGGAAGACAGCACTGTATTTGTCCTGATTTAGTTCATGAGTTTGTCCAATTTGCATCATTTCATGATAAAAAATGAAAGTAACAATACAGAAATATATTGTATGTGGGTTCATAAGTTCCATTCTGATAGAAGAACAAGATTTATTTTGTCCTCATTCAACTGTGGTGCCTGGCCTTAAAACACATCCACCCACACCTGAGTTTAGGTTATTAAGAAATTTCACATAGGCAAGGCTATGTTGCAAATTGCGCTATGTGCATTTCAGTATTACAAGTAAAATATATTTCAATAAATAATTACATATTGTTTCTAGAGCAGCAATAGTAATGTTTACCTCTGAAAGCTCAATAATACCTCACTCACAATATTTATACCTAGTTCAGATAAATTTTACTGCAGTCATTCACATTTTCATGTCGAAACAAATGACTCAGACGGGTAGCTTAATTTTAAATGTCAGAAGGATTAAAATTTGTAGAATAATTTAGAGTAACATCGGACTCTAACTCTGATAATGTGTTGTTAATTATACGAAGATCACTTTGTGCAGATGAATAAAATAGAGAGATAGATAGATTGGCATTGAAGATGACATGTGAACCATTATTTTTTAGATATTTTTATCACAAATTCCTCACACAGTGGTGGCTGCACTCTCCATCACCTGCTTTTTTATTCAATATTACTGTGTCATCAAGTTAGGTCTCCTCAGCATTTTTGCCTTTGTCTCAAGTCAAGTCGAGTCTCACAGCATACATGCAGCTCCTGTTTTAGCTTGATCATATTATCTTTTACTATTATCTTAATGGTTATTTTCAGGACAAACAGGGACAAGTGCTCGTAATTTTGGACTGTCCCAAATTTTTTGGGACATCTGGTCACCCTAATTAGCGCCTAGTGACACTATTCAATGATGCTATCCATATTTTAGATAACGTGATGCATTTCTTTGGCTCAACCAATTAGCTCACGACCTAATGAGACAAATTTAAAATTAAAATTAATTTTTGTTTAATTTGAAAGTATTACAAAATAATCTTCAAATTGGTGATTTTCTTTACAAAAGGGAAAACGCAGCTGGCACCTTAACTACAGTAGTATATAGTGACTGTGAAAGAAAAGTGAGTTCTGAGTTTAGTCAGAAGCTTAGTTTAAAACATGGTCGGTACGTCTGTTACTAGCTAGTTTACTGCTAATGTTGGCTGTTTAAGGCGAAAAAACACAAATGGTTCATCAGTCAAATTGGTGTGAATGAAAAGGCAAAAATTTGCTCTCTGTCTGATCACACCTTTAGAGCGCTTTCAAACTGCCACTTTAGTATGGATTGGCAGTTATGCAAGCAACCAAGAAACATTGCTATCTATTTTCCTTGTTCATCAAAAAGCCTATGTTCATGTGTTGGCATAGTGAAGAATGAGTAATAGCGCACAACTAGATATCACTTTATTTTGCAGTGTCATGGTGAAAGAATCCTGTGGTGCCATTTGTAGACAAGGTTGGGATTTTATGTTGATTATAGGTCTTAATGTAACTTAACATGTCACAGTGGTGCTTTTCAAAAGAAAAAAATAATTTCCACACAACACAACCATAGCCAACTTTTTTCAAATATATATACATTAAAAAATAAAGAAAAAATAATTACATTTCCAACTAAAGGTTCTATCCTAAATGGTGTTATTCTGTAGTTAAAAGTGTAAATTAGAAGGAGGAGGTTTGGACTTGCAGGATGAGATGGAAGGAAAATGACTCAGAGGAGGAAAAGAGGATGAGATGTTTGTTGATCTTCTTAAAAGTAGTGGTTTCAATCCTGCCCCTGAGGACTTCAGAGCTCTGCTGTAGAGCGTTTCAGTAATTCTTTGACGTGCCCACTTTCACTTGCCCCTTGGCGCTTACTAATACGTAGCGCTGTATGTCACATGAGGAGGTTGGATCTGTGGGGAGCGGAGCGTTGGAAATGAGAAACACCCTTGCCTTGGCTTAATAATTGAGAACTATTTAGTAGTGAGGACTGAGTATTGCAGATGGGTTACAACAGTTTATTAAAATATAATTGGAAGAAAAAGTGAAAAAAAGTAAGGAAAAATCACATCTCGAAACACAAGTATGACCACAGGTAAGATTTCACTTCTATTAATCAATCCGCCACGGCTCAGTGGTAGTGATTGGAAACCTGCAGGGACAGGACAGTATGCAGTTTGTTACTTTAAATTTGTTGCTCATAGGAAAACAAAATAGGTTCTGTAACCAAGACAGTAAGGGAAACCAGTTTCCACAGACAAACAAGAGAAAGCAAAAAAAGAACGATCAAAGCAAAAATAAAGTGATCAAAGTTTCATTGCGAGTGCATTGATTTCTCCATTTGACACATGAAAGGCCAAGAAGAAAAATACTGTAAGTTTTGTGCTTTTGTAATGTTTTATTTTAATGCATACAACTATAATGTCTTAAATAGTGATTTTTTCCAACCAAGCACCCAAGAAATTCAATAAGAGAGGAGGCATTAATGATAGTGGAAGGCAATGAAAGAAGCACAGAAACAAAGTGAAACTGGAAATATCGCCTTGTGATTGTATGCCTCCGCCAGCCAGTCAAGCTGCAGTTCACATCCATGTCTGTCCAGACTCATTTAATATTTGTAGTGAAGACTTTGAAGGAATTTAATAAAGGGTATTAAGTGTATTTTCCTTGTATGTGTTCACATGCGTGGCCAATAAAGCTGATTCTGATATGGATGTTGCCGCAAAGAAACTACAAATTCTAAAATGTGGATGCTTCATACACATTTTCAACCCGGCAGCACAGAAGATCTAAACAATTACCACAGTTTCCAGGTGGGCACTTAAGATTAGTGTCACTAATTCAGTAGCTGACTAAATGTGAAATATGATCACAATCTCCCCTTCTGTTCTTGTGTTATGGTGTTGAATAACGGCCAGAAAAGTATTTTTGCAGAACATTATGATGTCACGGTGAAGCTCATCTTTGACCTTTTGGATATAAAATGTCATCACTTCATCATTTTATCCTATTAGACATTTGTGTGAAACTTTGTCATAATTAGCGTATGAATTCTTGAGTTATGAGCAAAAATGTGTGAGGTCACAGTGACCTTTGACCACCAAATTCTAGTCAGTCCATCCTTGAGTCCAAGTGGATGTTTGTACCAGATGTAATGAAATTCTCTCAAGGCATTCTTGAGATGTCGCATTCACGAGATTGGGACAGACGTGAGGTCACGGTGACCTTGACCTTTGACCTTTTACCACCAAAATCTAATCAGTTCATCTTTGAGTCCAAGTGGATGTTTGTGCCAAAGTTGAAGAAATTCCCTCAAGGCGTTCCTGAGATATTGCATTCACAAGAACGGGACAGATGGATGGACGACCTGAAAACATAATGCCTTTGGCCACGGCTGTCGCAAGCATAAAAAAACTGAGAGAGCTCTACATCTTCACAGACTCATGTAATATTAATCAGTAATTAAAAGAGCTGGCTGACTCAAGGCGAATAGGACAGAAAGGGAGAAGCCCATGTGAACTGAGTAGTGTGTATTTCACTTCTAACAGCTCAACCCATTAAAGCAGTGTCAAAGAGATTAACAAAGCAGGGTTGGCCTCACTTTACCTAATCTCACAGCTGTGGTGAGTGCAGCACCCAGTCAACAACTGTTACTCAGTTAACAAAGGAAATTTATTTAGAAGCCGTATCTGAAAAAGAGCAGAGCCTGGCAGGTGTCAGAGGTAAATACACTAAGTCCCCAATTATAATGAGTCGTTTGTGCTCTCAGATTTCTTAATTTTTGCCTTTGAATTTCTAGTTACTGTAGGTTGTTGTAGCCTCTCTGGTCAGTAATGCAGGAACACTCAGGCTTACAACTGTGTTTTGTTTTGTTTATTTCATCACATTAATATCATTAGGTCACTGCCTTCATTTTGTCCTTGTCCATTCCAGTCTCTCTATGTACACCACTGTGATGCTACAGTGGAAGTACAGTAGTTACAGCAATTATTTATTAATGATTTGATTGATTGATGGAGATACGTGGATATAGTTTGTGCAGTAATTATGTCCGGTGGGGAAAAAAAGCAAATAAAACAAAACAAAAACCTGTGAAAAGTCTATGATGTCAGCTCTCCACACCTGCATTATGAGGCAGCCCACACAATGACACCTGCTGGGCTCTTTTAAAAAACATGAAAAAAGAAATGTGGGAAGCTTTCAGCTAAATATTTCACCTATTTTGCTAGTTTTTGGTCCAACATAAACTCACACTTACCAAACTTAACAATTAAACAAACTAAATTGTGCATAATCCTGGATTTTTATGCTCAGAGATAGATATACATAGATATTCAGAGAAAATTGCTGCTAAATAGCAAAAATTAAAGAAAAATCATGCTTGAATTTTTAATTTTTTACTGTTTGATTTTAACAGCAGGCTGGTCAGTTATCCTGGTAGTCAGACTGAAATGGCTTTTCATTTTCACCTCATTATTCAGGGAGACATTGTGTTCAGCTGGGTTTTCTTTGGTGGAGTTGGGGGTTATTTTGCTCTAACCAATCAGTAGTGAATGACTTCCATCCTGTCAACATCATTTTCAGATGACGCAAACAGCTGCAGTAGGGAGTGCCAGAACCAGTTAAACTTTGTCATGTCAATCAAAGAAAAATGTTCATTTCTGTCAGCTGATTTACAGCAGCCTGTGTAGCTGTGTCAATCTCACCTACACTTATCATCACTTATGTTTGGAATGGATTCTGGTTTTGGTGGAGGAAGATGACGCCTTAATCTTGCTTACAAAGTACTGATTGGCTTGTTTTTCCAACCTAGGAAACAGGTGTCACCAAGCCAAACACCAGACCTATTTGAATCACTGAAAAAAAAAGAGATTTGTCAATTAAGGGGTCAGGAACCATGCTAAGGCTCAGTCTAGATCAAGATTATTATCGTTAACAGAAATTAACAACATAATGAAAACAAGGTGTGGAATACGAGGCTTTACAAATAAACAATAAGTAACTGAAACTGTATTGTGTGTTTACAAAACTAAAATGAAATTATAGAGGAAATATCTTTTTGTGTGGATATGAAATCTATCTTCCAATTTTTAAGCTGTGCCAGTTTTACACCAGCAGATGGCTAATCTCCTTCTGTCAGCGCAGTCGCACAAGCAAGCACCTCACATGTCTGTGTTGCCAATCCGTCCACACCTGGCATCATGGTGGTCAAAGTCAGGAGAAAAGCACCAGCACCACGTCAAAACAGGGTGTGTTTAATGAGACACTATTGCGGTTCTGGAGATCAAGAGAGGCTATCTATCCAAAACTTGGCCCCTGTGGCATTAGTGCCCCTGCCTCACAAGTCTCTGTTGAGTAGATCTTCTCTGTGTGCGGACTGCTGTCATCTGGCCTGAGAAACAGAACAACCACATCTCTGGAGCACCATGTTTTTCTCAAGATCAACAAGAAATTGTTGCTTGACGGAAGTACACCCATCTCTCTCTTTCTCACACAACACACACACACACATGAAATCTTGAAAAGCTATATTTGAAACAGCTGATTCATTCATAATGCAAGGACTGAATTTTTTTTAATTTACAATGTTGGACACAAGGCTATGTGAACTTAAAATAGAAAAGAAAAGCACTTCAGCTTCCAGCTGAGAGCCAGCTGTCTGGCTTATTGGATTTTTGAGTTTTTTCATGTTGTGTTTCTCAGTTTGAGCTCCCTGAGACTCCTGGCTCCCAAGCATGTGTCATATGTGGCTCATGAATTGGTTTAATAGATGCTGTTCATGTGTGTCTTTAGTCTACCGGGTATTTTGATGGTATGTTGTGGATGGTTTTTCATCTGTCCTAAGTGAATACATTTTTTTAAATGGTGTGATGTTTTGTTGAGTTTTTATTACACAATACTTTTTCTCACCTTTTTGAATCTCCCCCCTGACAAATACCCCATATTGCAAAAAAAAGACTAAAACTTACACTGAAACAAATAAAAACTAAACTAAAACTAAGCATTTCCAAACTAAACTGCAAACCTGCTTTAAAACAAATTAAAACTAAACTGAAATTGAAAACAAAAAGTCAAAAAAAAACAAACTATTTTAACCTTGGTCTGGATTAACAATCTGAATCTCTCTCGCAAACTCCACAATAGCATCAAAGTTGACCTATTTTTAAGGAGCCAGTGCAGACAGGGTTACAACATGGTAAAGATAAGCAAAACAATGAAAAATAATTTTGCATTAACCAATTGTTACATTTCTCTTTTCCAACCCTTGACTTACCTACTACTCCCACTCTTCCACACACACATCCACATGCCACACACTCCCTTAATCCAGCTCTTATTAGCTCTCTGCCCTGGCTACAAGAACAATAACCTCACAACTTTTAAAGGAATGATCGTCATCAGTAGAAACTTCATTCTAAGCAGAATTTCTCCTCATACCCTCCCTTCTCCCTCGCCCCTACTCTCCCTCTGGCAAAACATTTTGCTGACCAAGACCTAGCCAGCCATCAAGAGTTACAATTTCCCCTTTATCTGCAGTTCACTTTATGTCAAGTCTGCTCATAACGGGGGCCAATAAACTAAGACGTTCTCATTTTGGCCGGACAAGGAGAGCTCTTTGAGTTGGAAGACATTTTCTTCATCACTGGGGATGTACACTTTGGTTTCAGCTTTTTAAACTGATGCCTGGAGTGGGTTCTGCCAGCACTGTAATGCTGTATATTGTTTGAAGTTCAGGGTTCCCTCCTGTGTTGTTTCTCAGCAGAACTTTTTTTTGTTATTTAATTTGCCTTGTAATGAAGTTGACTGGTGATAAAACAGAGGAACATGTAAAATAGGCAAGTGAAGCAGATGACATCATCTTAAGCAGTGGTCATTCTCTCCATTATGTGTTTAAGGCACTAAAACCCTCTGGCCAGATGTTAAGTCTCACTACAACAAGGATAAACATGAGTAAGATCCTGTATCTCTGGGAAAAGGACTGGTTTTTTATGTGTTGTACTTCCTACGGAACCAACTGCCCATTGAGACAAACAAAACTAAAACTTGAACTTCAACTAGAAACCCGTCTCTTAAAGGTGCCTCATGATTACATATGTCTCACCTTAAAAAAGTCTCCATTTAACAAATGGCTTGCAGATTATATTTTGTACTACCGTGAGATTGACATTTGTGGTTTTGAGTGAAACTAGTGCAGTGCCCGTTCAAAATGTGCCTGTTCGGAATTGGCCAATTGCCTGGCCTCCAGCCGCTACTTCAATGTGTAGAAAAATTAATATAGTTAATGTGAGGTGTGAATGAGCATATACACCAAAAAATGAAAGAAGCTAACATTCTATTATACATAAATGTTATAAATAATACTCTAATAGTAAATAAATCTTCTTTTCTCATTTCAGGTAAAATAAAGGCTGCATTTAAAAATAAAATAATGTGCATCCTAAGATAAAGTGGATCGATCACATTGGCCTCTTAGATTGTTCCTATTTTCTGTGCCTTCAATTCAGATTTGAGTGGGTATGTTTACTCTATGTAAACATACCCACTGTATGTTACTCTATGTTTACTGTAGGGGCGCCTCACAATCGCTACGTCTCAAAACATATGAGACAAACTGGTTGTGAACTGCCTGTGGAAAGTATTTGCTCCGTTTTACACGCTTAACTACAGTCATTGTGTATTGAGCTCTGAGTGCTTCCAAAATGCAGGTGCCCTACACTCAACAATGTACCTAAACGCCCCCTGTGTAGTCATTCACTGTTCATCTGCTAAACGTGTTGCTATGCTCTCTGTCTAGACACAGGGTAAGAGTATCCATTCTTAATTAAAAGCTCTGTTTTCGCTGTCTATTTTTCTCTCTTTAGAGCACTTTTCTCTGACTGGTATCATGCCTCGTCTCTGGTCTCTCCCTGACATGTGGGAGTCAGTCAGCAGAGCCCTGAGGCTCATTGATCTCTGGTTTATTTAAAGTTTATTAATATTAAACATATCATGTGTCTAAATTGCACCAAATTCAAAACTACACTCCCTTTGTTCCCCAGCAATGCACCCACCAAGTGTGGAGTCGATCGGATGAACAGTTTAAGAGATATGCAAAGGACATACACGCAAACATACAGACACACAGACACACGGACAGAGATTCCTCCCTTCAATAGATAGATGTCTCAACAACTATTGGATGGACTGTCATGGCAGTGGCTACACACATTCATGTTCCCCTCCGGATGTAATAATGATGATGATCCTTTAACTTTTCCCTTAGCATTATTATCAGGTCAAAATTTCAATTTACCAAATACTGACTAAATACCTGCAAAACTAATGGCATTTCCAATAGCCTCAGCTGTATTTTGTGTTTAGTGCTAATTAGCAAATGTTAGCATGCTAAACAACATTACACATGCTTAACATCAGCATGCCAGCATTGCTGTCATTTTCAGCATGTTTGCATCCTGATCTTAGCATTTAGCTCAAAGCACCACAGTGACTAAGTACAGCCTCATAGAGCCTCTAGCATGGCTGCAGACTCTTAGTCTTGTTCCAGAGTATCTGAAAGAGCCATTAGCTGAACTGCACCTTAAAGGTAGTTTTTGACCACTAGTAAGAGCGATGCTTTTATTCCCATTTTTTTTTTGTTATCTTGTGCACTGAATTTAAACATAACTGATTGTCTGCAAGAAAACTCCTCTTCTCCTTCGAGGCTCTTTACCATTGGCCACAACATTCAGTGGTAGAGGGTTTCCACTTGGCTACTGCTGAACATGTGCTTATTGTATTGTATGTACATGTGTGTTAAATGAAAGGATAGTGCCATGCAAAAGAAAAATCAATATGAAAATTGTGCAGAATTTACATTTGTCACTTTGCATTTTGACCGCTACTTTTGTAGCGGACTTTTCTTCCTTTTTTGTGTGAACATCATTTACATAAAGTCTATACAATCAACACAGCAAACGCAGAGCAGCATCAAGAGGTTGTGTGATAATTAAATCTTTAGGTCTGTGGAAGCTAGATTATTTGGTATTAAGATTAAAGAACATTACTGCTTTCCTTTCTAATCGAAGCTCAAGGTGTCCCCACTTCTTCTCAACCTAGCCTGTGTAGACACACTTTGTGCTTCCAAAGTGTAATCTTTATCATACAAGACAAAGATTTATTGAACCCATGTGAGGCTTTGACAACTTTAACTGATCGGTGTTGCTCCTATGGAAAAATGTCACTTCAAATATTAATGACAAAACATGTCACAAGACATGTCTGAGAGAAAGGAAAATCTAACACTTTCATCCTGTTTGCCCCGGCTCCCCGGGCTGATGTACTGGCATGTTTTTTCAGTAAATTTATGATGGAAAACAAGCTCTATGGAAATTATAGGTTGTGCAAGTGTGTGAGACCCAGCTTTCAAACATGTTCCTGTAAAGTAGATCATCTAGAGAGCTGCTGGCTCCTTCTAGATTAATGTCTTTAGTTTACATTGAAATGTCTCATCTTCTCCCTCCTCTCAAATCCCCCTCTCTTCCAGCCTCCATCCTTCCTGCCATCCTGGGTGATGAAGTGTAGGATGGGGGGGGGGGGGGGGGGGGGCAGTTGTTTAGGGTGGGAAGAGAGAATAATGGTGGATCTCTTCCTGACAAGCTGAGACACAGAGTAAGGAGGCAGACGGAGGTGGGAGATGAATTTAGAGAGAAATGAAACAAGAAAGGAGAGAGGTACAGTGTGAGGGACAGATGGAGGATATTGAGATATAAGGAAAGAAAGAGAAAGAAACAGAGAGTAAGAGAAATGTGTGTAATGGTGCACACCTGAAGCCAAGCTGAGCGTGATGCCATTTTGTCAAAGTGTCCCGTAAGCAGCTGTAAAACAGTCTTCTTCTTGCACACAGACATAGAAAGACACACACACACACACACACACAGTGAGGAGCAACACTGGTGTGCACACATACGTTGTTACACTATTATATCATATGTACAAGTATTTACACACACAAACATATACTCACTTACTAATTTATTATATACACTGACATAAAAATGTCTGAGTTTTTAGATTTTTGCATTATCATGATTGTCACATGGATTTTGAATTATGTTTTCTCACTTCTGGAACAAAAGCCAGAAGTCCTGGTCTCACTTTGGCCACTGTGGACCCAGTATGTACCAAGCTTGGGATTGAAACAGTACAAAAGACTTGTTCTTCCACTGTTGCCCAGCATATATATGTATGTATAAAGCTAATTCTCCACCAGACCTCCATAAGGGTGGAAATTTGTGACACCTACAAAGGCTTAATGTGACTTCTTATCTAATCTTTTTTGGGGGAGTTTTTCCTCATTTGAACTGAGAATCTAAGGATAGAGGATGTTGTATTGCTGCAGATTGTAAAGCCCTATGAGGCCAATTTGTGTTTGTGATATTGGGCTATATAAATACAAACTGACTTGACATGACTTAACTCGAACTTGATTCAGGCACTGACTTGGTAATACATTCATGCAGTTAGTTTGTGGCCAATTTTGTGAATACGCAAAATACCACAAATCTCTTCTCTCTCACAGCAGTCGCATATTAGTTTTTGGCAACTATGTTTTGTTCTTGATTGCAATTAAAAAGTGTTCTTCATTTCTGATTCGCAACTTTGGTACATTTCTTCTCTATTATAATGGCTGCAGAGGCTCATGTGCATCATAGTATTCACAACTTTTTGCAATTATAGACTTCAAAGCAGCAAAAAGAAGATTTAGATGAAATACTCATATGTGACTTGTTGTAGGGAAAATACTTCCAGAACCTGTGAATCTGTTTGCTTGTTCTAATCCCCCAAGTACAAGGAAATACACTCACACTCACAGCTTTAGTATAATTCAGCAGCCCTGCAATAGCAGTCTAACCTTCAGGAAGGTTATATTGTTTGGTTTTCATGTAATCTGTTCTAGAGAGGTCTGATTTATTTCATAGCCATTTTAGAGGCTGTAGTTTGTGGTGCTGTTGAACTGAAAAGGTTATACTGAGAGGTGTTTCTAATATTTTGTCTACCCCAATTCATATAAATGGGATGGACAAAAAATGGCAAGTGAGTATATTTCCTTGTACTTGGATATTAGGTGTTCATTGTGGGTGTTGGTTGAAAATATCTCCAAAAACATTGAGTCAGGTCTTTTCTGACACAATATAAAAAACCTGGTAAGCATCATAAAGATAGGATGAACTACAGGGCTAGTGTATTAGTTTGTCAAATTTGAATGAAGTCACTTAATTTTAGGTTTCAATTTACTAATTTGTGGATACAGATTAAAAAAATGCTCCCTCCGATGCCTGCGTAGGAAATAAATAAAGTCATGTTTATTGAATTCTATGGAGAGAGCCAGTGTGTGTTTAGAAGAACAATGAGCCATTCACAAACGCTGTCGCTCAAGGTCTGAAGACCCTGACTAGTTTACTGCTGCCAGATACTGTCATACATAATTTGTAAGCTCCTATATAAGGTTTGGCTGATGTAAAGAAATTAACAATAAGACAAATGTGGGTGTATCCGTCGTTAAGTACTCGCTCTGTGTCTTTCCATATCTCCCCACTTCTTGCTCTCTCTCTTGTGTCATTTGCTCTAGGAAGTTTGTGTGAAAGGACTTTGCAGTATGCTTTTGCCAAACTTACCCATTAAGTTGTCTATCTATCATTTTTGTGGGAGTTCAGCTGAGGTGGTGCCTTCACTGACAGACTATAGCTCTGGAAGAGGAGTGCCTGTCTGTGTATATGTGAGAAAAAAAAAGAAAAAAATGGCGTTAGGGAGGGCTAGTAAGAAGAAGATGGTGATGAAGAAAGTGCATCACTGCAATATAATGTCTTGAAACAAGTTGATATATATAGGAAACAAGATTATCTGGAAAATATTTTTGTCAGTAGATCAAGACCTGAATAAATGAAATGAAATTTGTTTGAGAGAGACTGAAGGAAGGGTGTATAAAAGATAGAGATTAAAAAGGAAAGCACAAGGATGAGAAGAAGCAATGAAGGGAAAAAATGGGAAGAGAAAGAGAGCGAGAATCGCCATTTAACTTCATGAACTGTCTGCTCAAACAAATGTCTAGACACAGATGGAGGGATAGAGAGATAGAGAAAGAAGGACAGAGAGAGCAAGGAGGAGATTACAGAGATGAAGGGATGGAGAAGACAGATAGACAGGTCTGACTGTCCTTTCCACCAGAATGAACAGCACTTTTGTCTGTCAACAAAACATGGCCATTAACTAGCTTTAATGATGCTTACAGGCACAAAACACACACACACACACACACACACAGCAGTAAAATTCAGATCGGACTTTTTGCACATCTGATACTAGTTGGATATTGATTATGTCTTCAATTTTTTATTACATCATAAACATTAAAATGAGGTTTTATTACATTTCTTATCTCATTATGTGCAGGTATTACATTATGAGTTGCTATGCAGCGTTTGGACTCCCAGATCAGATTTAAACCATGTTCATAGGTGGTTTGAAATGTGATTAAAGTCGTGTATCTGAAAATACAACACAGTCTGACCACTTGAATCATATTTCAAGTGCCTATGCAGCAGAGATAATGATTTCACTTGCCATTACTTGCAATTATTACTGTAAATTTCATTTTTCATTAGTCACTGCTACACATTACCATTATATTGTTTGTTACTTTATATTCATTATATTCAGTCCCCCTCGAATGTCTCAACATTTAGCACCATTGGCTGTATTTTGTCCCAGTTGGTAATCCAGAATTGTTTTACGTCATTTATATATCACATGGCAAGGTTTCAGAAGCCTGAGCAAATGGCCATTACAAGTAGTGTGCCTGGATTGTGCAGCAGTTTTGTCTGAGTTAGAGTCATGGTTCTAATTAACTTCCATGGTAGGCAAATCAGCCAGAAGAGGCCAGCCAGCACCTTGTGCAGCAACCATCTGCCACTTGGACGCTTGTGAAGTTCAACAATCAACCACTGGAACCGTTTGACCAACAAATACTAAGAATGGGGTGAATAAGGAGGTTTTCTACAGGTTTTCAAATAATATCCATGCTTCCACTCAAGAAAATAAGGAGTGAAGAGTGGTAAACTGTATGGGGAATGAAAGAAAATAATGTTTTGAAAGAACTAAATTTGACCTCAGAGCAGCAAAGGCAGTACGACATGGTAGGTCATGATAAAGGACATAATATATGACTTTGTTTGTTGTTGGGTTAACTCACTTTACATATTGCACAACAACAAATATATAAGACAGCCAATAACCGGGACATTGCTATCAAAGACAAGCTATTAAAAACCAAGTTATTAAAAACATGACCTTATAGCTTGTGGGTGTTCAAGATGGCATCTGAAATGAGAAATCCAGCTTGTTAAAAAAAACAAAACAACCGCTATGTACCTTTAATTTCTGCAGGCAATTTGTTGTTTGCCAATACATTTTTCCAGCAATATCCCCTTATAGAGCTGCCAGTACAGATGAAATATAAAATGTCTCTACAGACTGTAGCGCCAGTAGACCACTGCAATACAACAGATGTGTCTTAAACCAGTCTCTACTTCAGTAATAGTAATAGTAAATTACCCGTAGTGTGGTCCAATGACAAATCTATTGAAGTGACTTCCTAGGATGGCGCTATTGCATTTAATCTGCTTTTATTTCCTTCTTGGTATGAGACACTGGGAAATATTAACGTTGCATCATGTGGATTTCATTAATATTAGTATGTCAACACTGCGCAGGCATCTCCAGTCATTGAGATTGTTCAGGCAGAAAGCCCAGTCTGACCTGCTGGAAGTCGCAGTTAAACCCATATCGAATGCTTCATGGATATAAATTCACGCATTTGAAATGCATCCAAGCTGGTTTAGTCGTGTCACAAAGAACTGTCTGATACCTGGTACACAATCCACTGTCCTTCTTATTTGCTAAAATGCGTTCCAAAATTAATCTTAAACTAATATGAGGCTTCAGCAGTCAGAGCTAGACAAATCTAGGAGTAGTTGTCTTCTAGTTTTACTCCTCTTAGTTCAAATTTCCCAATTTAAGTTTACGCTGACACTGACTTCTTGCTGAGCTGCTTAGGATAGTAAGAAAATGAAGAAATTCTGTAGCACAAAGACTAACTCTTAAAGGCACCAGCTTATTTTTTTCCTGTTCAAACCTCATGTGAGCTTCAGCTGAGCTTTAGAATGCATTTTGCACAGAAGGACTGTATATTGTCCCCCATCACATAAGAATTTAACATTTAAACATAAGAATTTATTAGAATCTCTTTACAGCCTCTATGGAGAGAAAGAATGACTGCAGTATCCAGTAACTCTTTCAAGATACATATGGGCATGGGATATTTGAAAAGATTTATGAGGAATAAATGTTAATAGTTAACCTTTTTTCCAGAGGGAGCCGTAGGAAGTTACTCATCTGTGGAGCTGCCACAGAATTCACCTCAGAAGCAATGCAGTTTCTCCAAGTGGACGACCACTAATGATGTACAGCCTTCCCAACCTGTTTGGCACTACAGACCTCAAGGCAGTATTCCATCAACAAATCAACAAGCTTGTAGAGAGGAATGCCTGCTAAGAGGCCCACACCTATGTGATGAGACTGTTTTCACATTTGTTGCTTAGCAATATCAGAAAACAAGCTACACCCATCTAACACTCCAGAGGAAGCAAATGAACTTTACATCTTTTATGAGACTACATCCATACTTAGCGGTAATAGTAAGTATACTGCTGCTGTAAGGAGAATATTTTGGTGAAGAGTGATCTATAGAGAACATATTTGTAGTGGCAATTTTTATCATGGAAGTTTGAGCCAATAGGTTGCCAATTTAGTTTGTTGTTTTGATGTGTTTCTATTTCTTAACATTCCACTGTGCATCCATCTCAAATTGAATCACAAATCCACTCAGAGTCAGAAAAATAGTTGACTTTACTCCAAACTGACATGAATAATCCTCCTTTTTACACAAAAAGAATATGTTTTGTAAAGTAAAATCCTTCTGTAGAACAAAGTTATAATCCAAAGGAGTATCCAAAAAACTGTATTCCACGGAGAGGTAAACCAAGATATCCCAAATTAATGATCAAAAAAGCTGTATTGAGCCCAACTAACTGTAAGGCAACCTCCTTCTTTCACTAACTGCCGTCTTCTCAATTATTACACTAGAAGACACACTACAGCAGCAGAAAATGTACATTAAGTCAACAATTATCATGTATCAACAGTAATAAAGCATGTTATGATGGCTCTTACACTATTCACAAAATGGGTCAAATGACCCCTCTATTCAGGGTTTGATTGAGTTTTTGGTTTTATTGTGTGCTTCCATTGTGACTAATCAACTGCCCATAATCCAACTAAGACAAAAAAGGTTGAATACATTCAGATTTTTATGGTTATCATTTTGAGAGTTTAACAATGTCCTTTATTGTGTTTCAGGCTGTTCCCAGAAAGACAGCGGCAAACTGCACAAAGAATGCCGACTTTCAGATCTGCCAGACTGCACGACTGGAATTGTCCTGAAATCTCATAATTGCCTTGGCATATTATGTGATACTATCTATCTTAAATGTGTCTAAATGATTCCTACAGTGTCTTGAATTAATGGTTCTGTTATCAACATGTGTTCAGCTGGTAAATGGCAACCCTACATGTATTACATCTGTTTTTTATTTGTTATCATCATATTATGAACTGTACTGAAAGTCATGGGGCAGGTAGGTAGGTGCATAGCCTTGATTATTTAAGGAATGTGTTATGTATGTACACTGTGGGAATGGCAAATTATAGGCCCTATCATGCCTTTGATTCAACATTTCAACAACACTTGTAAACCACTTTACCTGATTTATAAGAGTACCAACTGGTAGCAACAGTGCCCACAGCTTTTTAATATAACACTGACGTTCAAACACTGGTACTCATCTTGAAGATTATGTGTTACATAAAAAAATGTTTAGCAATTACACTAAACGGCAAATGATGGATGAAGAGTAATATCAGCCATCTGACATTTTGTTGAATGCAGTTTAGATTTTAGACAAACTAACAATAAATAAAGTAAACTTACTATTTCATATAATATTTTTGTTCAACTGTGTTTTAGCTGAAAAAAACCCAAAAAACTCTAAGTCGTTTTACTCGTTCATTAAATTTGATCTATTCGGTCCAGTAACATTTGGAAGGTCTAGAAGAGCTGTGTGAAAACGGCCAGCGTGATAATACCGCCCCATACATGAGATTTTAAAACTCAATATACTGTGAAATACAGAGACATTATCTGGAGGTGATAGGCTTAATCAGCATGGTGTGGGCTTGTTTGGTAAAGGCTTCAATGTAACCGATGTTCATTTATATGTAAAAGTTGTACACTGCAGGTTTAAAGTACAAAGTCAGTGCATTACATTTTAAATCACTTTACAACAACCAATAACTGGGTTTGCCTTTACTATGACCATAGTATTTTAAAATTGAATACATTAAATCTGGGACATAGTTGCATAGCCAAAATGAACATAAAAATTTACTGGGGCAGCCCAACAAAATAAAATTGGCCCCACCCAGAGCAGCATTTATAATCAGGTGTACATAACTTTTAGTTTGCTCATAAATTGGAATAGAACAGGAGGTAAAGGGGGTCATTGTGTGAAAATCAGATACTTTTTGGAACAGTAATCCTGAGTTAAAAGTTAATCACAGAATGTACTGCTGTTACTTATTCAATTCTCAAGTGATGCGATGTGAGGGGCTAGCCACATACCCTTGAAACCACCACAACAAGCAAAGTTCAATGTCTGGGTAACACTGAACAGTAACACATCAATGTTTGAGGGGCAGTGGCACATCAAAGACATACTGACAAGGGCACAAGTAGACAATTATGAATTACCCTGACTTGGAATTAGTCACTTGGACTTGGAATTACATATATTTCTCACAGTGTGTTCTTTTCTGTTATACTAAATGAAATTTAAATACCCACCCATGACTGACAACTGGCCTCTGTATTTACTATAACATTACCAGAAGTCGGCAAAGTTAACAGCCTTCGAGCCTAATGGTGACTTGCTTCAATCAGCTTCAGGACTTTCCTGCAAGTTGGTTTTTTGTCTTCATACATGACATGTATTTTTACTGCTGTGGTTATGGTGGTCCTCAGGGGTTCTCCTGCAACTGCTGACATGTTATCGAGAGCATACTGAATTATTTGTTTGTGCTCTGCTTGAAGGAGGACTGCCTATCTCCTGTGAAATGAGTGAAATACACCTTTTATCTCCAAAACTGAGTTATTTCAGTACTAGACTTTGCATATTTATGATGAGTCAAGATAAAAAAAAAATTAACAAGGTCTGAGTTTTAAATGTAGCTGCATTTAGGTCACCCGGTAGTTCACCTGGTAGAGGCGTATCACATATCAAGGCTGATTTCTAATCATAGCGGCCAAGATTCAAAGTGGTGGGAGCCCTTTGCTGCATGTTATCATCTCTCTCGCTCTCCCCTGCCTTTCCTGTCTCTCTACTGTCACTACTGAATAAAGCAGAAATGCCTCCAAAAAATCTTAAAATTTTTTTTTTTTTTAGATGCATATGGAGATAGTGAAAGGTGTATTTTTCTCACTTCACATGAGCTAGGCTTGTAGCATCACCCATACAATGAAGCTGCCATACAACGAACTCTGTTTGCAGTCCATGTCACTGGGTTACACTGCTGAGCTCAACAGTGCTAAGCCCACTTGCCATGCCACGGTTGTGTATTCTGCGCAAGCGGTAGAACATCTCTCTCCCTCGCATACACTATTATAGTACAAGCCAGTGAGGACAGCAAAGGAAATTGAATGAAATGTGAATGATTTCTTTCATGTTCTTTACTGGACATCTGTAAACTGGTCAAGAAATATGTTAGGCCTCCTAATGTTGATAAAACTGCTAAATGCAGATGTGTGTGAAGTGAAAACTTTATGGACAAGGCTGGAAAGCAGTGTAGGCAAGACAGATGACAGTGACAACTGATCATGTCTATCAACATTTCCCTGTTGTAATGTTGTTTTTGTTTGGTTTTTATACAGGATTCTGACAATGATGAGGCCTGGGCACAAGTGTCAAGATGTGCCTCTCTCTCCAAATCATCTCCACCTTGACCCAGTGTCTACTGCCATCATTGTTGAGGGAGGTATTGTAATGGATCTCCAGAACCTATCTCAAGCACTCTGTGTCTTGTTTGGCCTGCTTTATGCCTTACATCTGGACTACCCTAAAGCCATGAAAAACACCTTCACCTTCATTCAAAGAATGATGCTTGGTTTGCAAGGGAACAAAATCCCACCAAAACTGCAAACCTTTAAAAATCTCCTGTTCATGTAAATACTCAAGAGTGGCGTTCAACATTAGATATACTTGTTTATGACAGTGGATTCAGTTGCTTTCAGTTGTTATGTTAACTAAATTAAGGCAAACCTTTCAAATTATTAGCCCATTGGTTCATCAGTAAGTTACGTCAAGAGGCTGCCAGTTTATGTTCATTCAAACAAAGTGTGAGATCCATTGCCAGTCATTACTCTTTCATATTGTTACACTTACTAAATGAAGCCACTTTGCACTTGTCAGCCCATTAGTTCTTTACCAAGTTTGGTCTATAAGCTACGTGTTATTGTTATTACAAAATTAAAGTTGTTGTTACAGGATTATGTGTTAAATTAAAGGTCAGGGTTGGATTTTCCCCCCCAGAATTATAATATTTCTTTTTATAAAGCCCAACTGATCAGCTGGCAAGTATTACTTATTGTACCATCAACAATTTTGGTACTGGCTGTACATACTATATATATGCGGCAGACAGGTCAAAAAAGACAGTCTAGCAGTCTACAGTCTACCATTGTTCACAACACTCCTATGCTGGGGATGCACACAGTCATTTGAGGAGAGAAAAGTGAAAGTACATGCTGGAAAATCAAAGCACTTCATTGAAATGTCTGGCTGATGCAGAAACTAATGAGCCTTGTGTGAAATGAAGTCTTGTCAATCCCTGGGCCTTGCTTTTACGCTGTACATTTGCTTTTATGCTGTACATTTTTAAGAATATTTATTTTTTTAGGGTTGTGAATTTTAGCTCCCAAGGCATGTGTGTGTGCGCTGGTTCTGTTACAGCAGCAGATATCGTGGGATTGACACCAAAACCTTGACATTGATCATTTTAGTCTGGATATTTTCTTCAATTGGTAAATATCACTAATAGTAACTTACATTTTAATCTGTCCTCCTTGAAACCAATTGGTATCTCCATCAGTTATCTAACGTGCTGATTTGACTGAGCTTACTAGCACTTTCACCACCGAACATCTCTGTACCGGACACACTTACACCACACCTCATGGGAGATGGTGGTAAATATACACACTGGATTGTTCAGTGTTATCCTTTACATTAGACTTCCGGATGAGATGAAAGTCATGTGTAAATGTTCTTGTAGTGGCTTAAAATACGGGAAACACAGGCATGAAAATGTTGTGGATTCACCGAAATGTTAAGTCAGAGCACTGAAAGAAGATTAAGTAACACTAATGAAAAGTAGCTCCATAAAAGGCCCATTTCCTCCAGGAAAAGAAAAAAAAAGGATGGAAAGTTAACAATTATATTACTCATAAGTCAAAATCATGAGATGCTTATGCCAAAATTTGAATTATTAGTTCAAAAATTTGACTCATTTTTACTTCAGTCACAATTTTGATTGAGTATTTTTATTTTTTAAATGTTTTTTCCTGGCATAAATGAGTTTCCACACAGCCAGTTGCCCAATACAATTACTTTGCTTTGAAAAGAGACAACATCAATAAACTCTCTGCCTGTTGGGATATTCTTACAAATTTTAACAAAATGAAGTTATATACAGAGAAAACATGGTTTATCTGGAAAATTACAGGCAAAGCTGATAAAATACAGACAGAATAAAATTACAAATGTCAAGGTAATGCTGGAGGTAACACTGGAGTTGCTGCTGTAATGGAACCATTTATGTGGTATTGGCCACATCCCTGACTGGTTTTGTTCCATTTTAACTAGATTCAGAAGGTTTCAAAGGTTGATTTTACTAGTAAATTGAGTTTAGTAAAGTACTGTATTGTTTGTGCAAAAAATAATAAATGCATATAATTGAACTTTGAACTGTGTCACTACCTTGATTTATTATGTGTAATTGTAAATGGGATTTTAGGAGAATGGAACCTGTTTTTCATTCATGTATAATGGATGTTTGAATCGCTTAAATTACACAAGTAACACTTACTTGGACTTTTTAAGGTTTGCATGGTTTTAACAAGTAAATCAGATTGCTCTTCAAGTAAGTACAACTGAGAAATTATAAGTTGCAGGAAATGTCACATTAGTTAGCCCAACTTAAATAAATGTGTTGGCTGGAATACACACACAGTAGTCTATACTAAGTCAAGAGTACATCTAAAGTAAATTATCACGTACTCTATACAGGTTTTTTATTACTTAAACTCAAGTTTAATTGTACTATACTAAATAAGTATTTGTTAGTACAACATACAATACCTATTCCACTTTACTTAAGGCAATTGGTTTACACGTTTTTTTTTAAGTAAGGTTAACTAATTAGACTTTACAGTCAGGTGCTGATCAGAACAATCTCTGTCTCTGCTGCTCTCCTACAGTGTCACCATGTCTGTCCATCTTGCTGTCCACTTCTGTGTCAAATTTGTCGATGTGACATGTTGTGCTTCGGTATATTGTAAAATCCCAAATTTTGGCAGTGTGAACAAATAAGCCACAGTAGTGCTCTCATCAAGTTCTGACTCCTTAAATTCATAAACATCGTGAATGAAGTCTTCCCATTTTCCTTTTTTTGACTCACCATGTGGAAAAAACAGCTCTCTTGCATGAGACATAGGGTCTTTTTTGGTTGAATCCTTGGATACATCAAGTACCCTGGTACCCCCACCAGAATGCTTCCGCACTTATTTTCCCTCATGCATCCACCCCAACTCAATTTTTGGTGAACTTGATCAAAGCTTGCTTTTCTTGCGGGTCAAAGTTCCTGTTCGGATTCCTCATCACGGCACGTGTTGCTATCCTCATTTTCTTTAGCAGTCTTTCAAGAAGGGACATGCTTCAGCTATTGAATTGGAGAAGGAGGTTGCGCTTAAACAATGGGATTCTCAGTGCAGCGCTAAACCCAAAATCCAGTAGGCATGTTCCAAAAATGTAAAAAAAGGTGGCACATTTCAAATTTTCTAGTCAAGGAGGACACAAAGCCTTCTTCAGAGCATTTAAGTATACAGGTTCAGTTCAGTCATATATAAACAAGGGCAGAGTTGGTACACAGCTGGGAGTTGGACCCAGTTATTTAGGAACCAATCACTTTTCTTATCATATGGTTCTAGATACAGGGACCAATCTCAAGTATACAATGAAATCTGATTTAAATCCCATTACATACAAAACACTGTTACTGACCATCATTGATTCCCTATTAAGAACATACACTAGATGGTCATAAAGGGACATATAGATTACAAACAGTTTTAACCTAGAAACCATTTTAAGCTGAAGTCATCATTAAGTCCATTTGGTGTCATAGTGTTGAATGTGTTTTTCTTTGTCCAGACAGTATTGCCTCGTAACAATCCTGTGCCCATACACTGGTATATAGCATGCAAGGTAGGCATCCTCTACGTCTCTATTTTAAGTGATGTGTCTGATCTGTGAAGAAACATCAAAAATTAGCAGAGCTAGCTTTAAATGAACTGCCAGTTTGTTTGTACCAGAGTATAAATAGTTACAATGTGGTAAGCATCATGACTAATCATGACTTTTCCAAGTTTTTGTTTTTTTAACAGTGTTATTTACAATTTTTACCAACAAAAGGCAAATAAGTTGCAAAACTAAGCAGTCTTGGTGTAATTAGTGCCTCATTGTGTCAGTAGTTGTATACAGGCCTTTGTAAACTTGCAATTTCAGATGTTCAGTAAAGCCCTCATTTTTTCTACACCTCCAGATCTTTTCTCCACATTCACAAACTTTAATTTCTCTTACAGACTACAAAGGCTAATAGACCTTACAAAACCACAGACTTTTAGTCCATAGATTTAACAGTGCAGGATATCTTCAAATTCAAGCCTAATTACAGCCCAGTTTCTAACTTCCTAAAGTTCCATAGGCTACTTAAGTTATTCGGTGTATTTGTCTGCTCATTAGTCAAATTTGCTCTGAAAACTTCTACTGACTAATACCTTAGTTAGCCTACATAAACATTCCTATGGAAATATTGTGTGTATTCTTGCCATGAAAGTGGAATTACCTTGTCTTGTTGCATTTTGTTAATGTTTTCTTCAGCAACACTTTGCTTTTGAAGAAAATACCACAGATCATCGTTATGTTTGTAATATGGTGTTTATTCTGCCATTTCCTCAGTTTCCTGCTGCAGTGACCGAACACTTGAGAAAGGCATAACACTTACAGATTAGGCTACATCAACAATTCTCCCTGGTTAGCTAGGCTACCTTGGCTATACGTTAACATTAATAACAACTCAATCATGCCTGTTAGCTAAAGTTAAGTATCTCCGTTGCCCATGGAGGCAACACCACCTCCACCGATTAAGGTAACAAAAAGCACAGTTGTAAAACTGTTATCTATAAACCTTAACTCTACTAGCAACAAAATGTACATTAACTTATAGCCTATACATTGGAAGTATCAAGTTAACCAAGCTGATAACTTACCTTTTTGGGGCTGATCAGTGGTTCTACTGAGCAAAGGAGTGGCCAGTATGTGGCACCTTTCCAATTTTTATCATAATTACAAAATCCTGATCTGCTTTGTGAATGCAGTGCACTTCTGTACTTTTCTATAAAGCATTTGGGTTATTTTTCACCTCTCTGTATCTCTTTCCTCCTGCCTTGTCCAGACCAGTACTTTATCCTATTTTCCAGTGAGTTATTGAACTGAAACGACTGGAGGGAAGACCTGCTGTGCTCAATGCATCTTCTATCCCACCTACATCACTGTCCTTCAATCCCTGTTTCCCTTTCAACTCTTTTTTGTCTGAGTCACTACCCTCCCTCCACTCTTCTCCCTCCCTTCAATCTGCTGTAGCCCCTTCGCTCCCGTAATCATTTCTACTGAGATGATTTCTTCGTTCGTTCCTGCCCTCTCTTACTTTTCTCGGTTGTGACACTTTTTAAAGAATTTCCCTGTCCTGCTCTCTCCTTTCCTGTGTTCTCCCTCTTTTCCACTTTTCTTTTCTCCTCATCCTCTGTCTTTTTTCTTTAACTGCCCTTCTCCTTTCTATGTGTGCTTCCACAGGGTAAAATAGGTCAAACATGCACAGAGTTTGTGTAACATTTCTACCTAATATAAGGCCCTGTTCATACCTGGCATTTAAATGTGTCTTGGGTGATCTGATCACAAATGGACAGCTCTAAGTACAGGTATGAATGCACCGAAGACACAGTGAGGATGCATTGAGATCTGATTGCTCAGACCACATTTGGAGGTGGTCTGGGCTGCATATAGTCACATTGGCGCCCTCTGCATAAGTGGAAGTATTCATTTGCACACCAATCGTTGCATCGAAACAGTGAGAAATAGGGTTGCATCGCTGATAGCTGACAGTCATCAACCACTGAGCCCTCTACCACTGTAACATCATGATTTAAAAGCACCCACCCACCCCCCTCATTCTTTCTAAAATATGCCTGGTAACAACACTGCTGCTAACCCTTAGGTAATGTGGGAAGATTTGGCCATCTGTCTTAGTCCACACACACATTCACACACAAAAACAAACACAATTCACAAGCAGGAACAACTGGAACTGAGTTGAAAATTAAATTCATAAGGATTATTTTGTTGGCCATATTTATTCATTTACATGATCAACTGCAATGATTACAGTTTAGTGTTGCTTTATACATTTTCCAGCCTGAGAAAAGGGCATGAATGCAGAGGCTACAAAAAAAAAGACTGAGTTAGTAGAGAGAGGTTGAGGCTTTTTGAATGGGAGTCAATCAGAGCCAGCATCTAGTGGACGTTGTTGGCATTGCACTTTAAGGTACTTCCACATCGGCTTCAACCTCAAGCTGTGGTAGTTGGCGGGCCACTGTGGAGTGTAAGCCACTGTGGTCGGTATAAAACCCGACAACAAAGACAGTATGTGGGGAAAAAAATGACAGTCGCTCAACTTTATAACTTTGCAGTTAATATCATACAGCAACCTCCAACATGTAACATGGGTTCAAACATGAAAGAATGTAAAAGATGAAACGTTCTTTTTATCAGTAGGGGAACTGGATAGTTGCAGTAGCAAATATTAATAACATAGAGCAGAGAAATGTGAAAGTATGGTCTAATCATCTGTCTTACCCTTTGTCTGAGTCCCTACCCTTCTCTACTTCCCTGTTTATTCCCCTTTCTCTATCTGCTTTTCTCTCTCCCTTTCTGTTGATTGCTACTTTTTCCTCCTTTGTCTTTCTCTCTTCATCTCTTTCTCCTGTCTTAGCTGTCCATCTCTCTCTCTCTCTCTTTCCATTAATGGTCTGTCATAGCAGGTTGGCCATAAAACAAAGCAGTTGTGTTAAAGAGATTGTAACTATGGCAGTGTCCTCAGCCGATGTTAATGTGATTGCAGACATATTTCAATGAACATACATGCACACGCACACATATCACTGCCATCTTTCCAACAACTGACTGTAGTGTAGAAGTAACAACTGTGTAGTGGGAGGGGAGTGTTTGTAGTTTGATTAATCTTATTTTTCCATTGGCTCTACCTACTTCATATATTGAGAACACTTACAGTCACAAAGCAGCTTGTGCTATTTGGAAATTCAAAGTAGAAATGTGCACAAATTTAAATGTTCAAAAACTAGTGTGTGTGTGTGTGTGTGCTGGTGTGAGCTCTTCATAACAAACTGAATCTCAGCACCATTATTATACTAACCAGATAAACAATAATGAAAACACCTTCATCTGGCATTTGCCAGGTGACTTGTCAGTAAAATATAGCAACATTTTGTCTTTTTTTAAATGGGATTTTGTCAGTTAACACCGGGGCAGAGCCATGAAAATATGTGGTGAATTATGTTTTTTAATAGAAACTGTATGGGAAATGAAGGTCAAGCTCCATGTGTTTGTGAGATTTGACTTGATGAATGGACAGAATGAATTGTTGACATATTGACTTTGACCTTTTGCGGGCTGCTGAATACCATAAATTAGAAGGGAATTGGGATGTGAAAACATTGCAGTGGGTGGTGAACAGTGTGCTGTGTAGGTCACATGACATGACTGTGTGTATGTGTAAACAAATCCTCCTCAAATTTGTGTGCACAGCACCTAATTTAACATTAAAATAAAGGAAATTGAGAGGAAGCTGAGGAAACATTGACAATGAAACAACCTGTGTTTCTTCTTCTCAAGAAAATAAAACGAGGCTTGTAAGATCGGCCAGTAGTCAGAGTTAGATTGAGCGAAACATCCTCTAAACTCTAGCCTACAATCCTCAAATAAGGCCCTCTTGGCTGTTCCACAGTCCAGGCTCAAGACTAAAGGTGACTGCGCTTTCTCTATTAAGGCACCTAGACTGTAGAATGACCTGCCTGAGGAAGTTTGGCTAGCTAAATCAGTTTCATCTTTTAAATCCCTTCTAATACACACTTATATAGACAGGCCTTTATGTGAGTCACTCCTCATGCACTGCAGTTCGGGTATCGGGAGCCAAATGAGTGGTCTTTGTGTTTTCTGTAAAGTTCCATCTGTTTGTTTGTCGTATGACCTTTTATTCCTATTTTTAGTAATACTATTTTTGTTAATTTTTTATTTTCTATTTTTCTGTTATTAAGCTCTATTATTTATTGTATTGGGGTAATTTTACATCATTTTCTTCTTGGGTTTTATTGTACGTAAAGCACTTTGTAAACATTGTTTAAAAAAACATTTGCTATACAAATAAAGTTTATTATAATTATTATAAACTTTACCCATCAACAAGACATCTTTGGTTTCCACAACTTCTTAACCGTTACTCACATTCTCCTGTGTCTTACCTTTGTTACAGACAATGGTCATTATGCTGTGTCGATTTTACTATAAACATGGTTTTGTTGACTCTCTCTGGGAAAACTTTTATTTTTTCAAAATGTCAGATTCTCGGTCATCCAAGCTAACTTCACCTCTCATCCAAAAGGCTTCTTCAATATGGAGGAAGTAGAAAGCAGAGCCCTGGACTCCTTCAGGGGAACAGCACCTAACCATTGGTTCAGATACTTGGATGACACATGGGTCAAAATAAAAACCCAGGAAGTACTAATCTTCGCAGAACACATCAACTCAGTGAACAGCAACATCAAGTGCACACAGGAGGATGTTAGAAACAGTAGTTTGAACTGTGCAGTGCTCATTGAAGAGGACAGAAGTTTTCACATAGAAGTATAGAAGAGACCCAGACTCTCACCACCCACTGGAACACAGACATAGGGGTCATCACAACCCTGAATCACCAGGCTGAGAATGTGAATGTGCTGTGAATGCGAGGCCAAATAGAGGGAGCACAAATTGTCACATCCTGCCAGGACATTCTGATATGTTCGGACTCTGTGTTTTTGTTCTCTTGAATTCCATGGTTGTCATTATCCATCAGATGCCCTCAGACTTTTTCTGTTTTGAGTTGGACTTTCTGAGGGACTTTCTGTCAGTTGGGTTGCCTTTATTGGTCAGATGATGCTTATTGTGTTTTTTGGTTTTCTGGTTTCCCTGTGTTTTCTCCTCCTGTGTTCATGTGCTCCTCCTCTCACCTACCCTGCGTTACCCTCGTTAGCCCGGCCCTGCTCTGCGTCCTCCCCACACCTGCCCTGTATCAGTCTCGTCAGCCCTGCCCTGCTCCCTGTGTTTCCCTCAGCCGTTCACTCCCAGCCTGCCCTTGTGTCTAGTCACCTGTCCTCCATTCCCTGATTAGTTTAGTTTGTATTTAAGGTCTGGTTTTCTGTTGAGTCTTGGTCTGTCCTGTTTAGTCAAGTCTGTTCTGTCCTGTCCTGTTCACGCGGATTCCTGTTCTGTCAGCTTTTGTTTCGATGCTCACGCCAAATAAAAATAGTTTTCTTCAGCCCTGCTTTCCAGTCTCTGCATTTGGGTCCACTTGTCCCTGCTACTCCATGACACAAATACCGCAAGGAAGCCCTAAAAGCATGTGATTACCCAAACTGGACTTGAAAAATGCAAACAAGATCAAGAATGCCAAAACAGCATGTAGAGAAGAAAAGAACAAATGCAACAACATTGTCATTCCATACGTGGCTGGAGTATCAGCCACGTATGGAATACACCTGGTATTAACATCCATCTCTTCTAACTGTCGATTTGAAGAGGGAAACCGGTTAGGGGAACAGGGAAAAAAAGGAAAAAACAGGAGGTGGATTACATTTTTTAATTCACATGAAAGACAAATGAATCTGTTTATTCTGTTATCAAACAAGTTGAACTGCTTTGGACCTGGAGGAAGCAATGCAATTCCCCGCCTAGTCTGCCGGAAAGTAAAGGACGTCAGTTGAGTAGGCGGTCCTTCAATGTGGTCCAGGAAGCATTGCATTTACATTGCTAAATGAATGTGGCCACATGCGGCCAAGACCAGCTCCGAATGTGGTCTGAGTGATCAGATCTCAATCTGTCCTCAATGCGTCTTGGGTGCATTTACACCTGTATTTAGAGCTGTCCACTTGTGATCAGTTCACCCAAGACAGATGTTAATACCAGGTATAAACAGGGCCTTGGTGATCTTTGAGTATAAACTTTTCTGACTACACACAATCTTTATTCAGGCTTTAGTAAAACTTTACATGGGTCAGCACAACTTCAAAAGGAAAAATAGCTTCAAACTTAGGGTTACAAAAATTATAATGTTAATGAAAAAGAATAAACTGAATGAGTTTCAGTTGAAGATTAAAAGTTTGCATAATTTTAGTTAAAAAACAAAAGAACAAGACGTTCAAGGAAAACATAATATAAAGTAGATAATTTCTTACTGATGAGGAGGGTCAGCCTGAGGTGGAGTCCTTAGCTTTGTGGAGCCAAGGCAGACGGAGTTATGGGCATGTTTGAAAGATTTTCACACCAAAGTTCAAATGAATATTAATTTTTGTTTTCCAAGGAGAAATGTGGTTTTACTGAAATGGCAGAGTTATGATTTTTAGGGAATTAAACTTAGGGTTTACGCACATGATCACACTTAAAGCGTCACTATGGCCCACCTTCATGTCAAAATTATAGACAACAGTATATTGTCAAACCATTCAGAAAAAACCCATTACACATTCACATCACGTTAACGCTTATCTCATGATATTCAGACATTCAGCCTTCATTGATTTAACTTTTCAAACAATCTAGACATCTAGTACCATAGTGAAATAAAAGTTGAAGTTACAATTAGGTGACTTTGAACATAACATTTTTGTAGTGTCTAGATTAAACTTTCTACATAACTCTTACTTTATAAAATTAAAACATTCAGCATGACATTCTTAATTAGTGACTCGATTAAACATTCAGAAACATGTTATATCTCTAACACTATAGTAAATGCACAATGATTAAAACAATAGGTGATCCCAAATAACATGAAGGTAGTTCATGAAACAATCCATACTCTTTAGTGTTAAAAAGACTTAATCAATAGAGGGAAGTGTTGTTACATGATAAGAAATGTAATAAATCTGAATTTTAATATTTCATCCACATATTATCCACAGCTATCAAAATGATACCATTCTGTAGGAAAACATTTGCTGATCACTGCTATCTGATTTACATACTGATTATACAACTTAATTTGCATTAATTACAACTTGGCTGAAATAGGATCTTTACCAGTGAGAAGTTAACTAAGGAATGTATTTCTCAAGTTTATTGCAATTCATGTGTACATAAGCAAAAAGGGGAGTCTTAAAAGTCCAGCAGTCTCTCAGGAGATATGGTTAGTGTCCTTTCTCTGGACCCAAGGGTCAATGAAATGCTCTTAGTTCAGGCGATAATTTTCATTTTGTCAGCCATGGTCTCTTAGGAAGGATTTTTGAAAGCACTTGGGTTGATCTGGTGAGTGTCACTGGTCAACCCCCAGTGGGAGAGTTGGAAAGGTCAATTCATCTCTTGGGTGAGACACCCACCCCATGTCTCTGGAATTATGGGGGGGGGGGGGGGGGGGGGGGGGGGTTCAGAGGAATCAAAGAAAGAAAGCATAATGTCCTACAACCCCATGCAGGACATTACCCAAATTCGACACTGCACTAGCTTGGGTCTCCAGTCATACACAAGCCAAGTGTGGAGTCGATTGGATGAATGGTTTAAGAGATACGCAAAGGACATACACACAGACATACAGAGATTCCTTCCTTTAGTAGAGCGATGAGTTCTCCTGGTACAGAGTCTGCCTTGAACAATTTAAATCTGGGAGATTAACAGATATTTGCTAAAAAAAAAAAGTACCAAAAGAAACATGTATTTATTTATGTT
Organism: Thunnus maccoyii; assembly: GCF_910596095.1. Lineage (NCBI taxonomy): Eukaryota > Metazoa > Chordata > Actinopteri > Scombriformes > Scombridae > Thunnus > Thunnus maccoyii. Next base: position 6,656,322 of record NC_056540.1, on the reverse strand, counting down.
TATTTGATTTAGGAGATTTTTGTGTCTGTGCTTTTGCCAAGTAGAGCCATGAAAATTGCTCTTTGCACTTACACTGCACTGATCTGATCTGGTCTGATCTGCTTAGAAAACCTATGGTTTTTCACCACACCCACCTTGGCAGAGATAGGTTGTTTTGGAGCCAGAAAATGACTTAACAGGTGCAAGCGTAAAATAATGGACTGAGGAAAATGGCCTTTTGAATGCATTGTCATCACTGCAAACTCTGTGCCGGCATGAAACTAGAAGCCAGATTGCACCAAAAGGTAATTAAATGATTTGTCAGTGAGGTATTGTGGGTGCTACTCCCATTTTGGCAGACTGACAGCAGAGCGCTAGGCCATAACCTGGATGTTGATGGATCAAAACCATCACCTGCTAACTGTAAATTTCCTAAAGGACAAGGCACCATTGTGTGTATTACTCATACATTCAAATGTGCTTATGGTTCACATGATGTGGCAGCCTTTGTCACATAGGCTTGTATGTTCTTAAGATTAACTTTAAATTCCATTCCATTAAGATCTCCTTTGTAGCGCAGTCCAAATAATAGCTAGAGATAAGGATTTTGTCAGACATTTTTGAGATTAAATAAAAAAAAGTACATTCTTAACTTTCCTACTCCAGTTAAAAGATTAATGTCTAAGACATCAACTTAGAAACTTACAAAGCAGATCCCTGAAGATTTTCTCCCCAAAAGATAATAAGACTTGTGATCATTAACTTCCTGTTTTCTTCACTGACATCACAGTGTTCTGCACAATCGCAGATACAGTAGCTTGCTGGGAGCCCAGAGCTTCTTAAGAACCAGGGAGTAAAGAAACAGGAAAAGAAAAACACTTGTCCTTTGTTGTTGTTTTTTGTGTCTATGAGAGAGAAAAACAGAGAAAGAGAGAGACAGACACATTATAAATGTAAATAAAAAGAAAAGAAATATAATCTCTATTTTTTTGTGATTTGGACGCTCTACTTGATCTGTTTGTTAAAAAATACAGACCCCTTTATAAACCAGTCCTTTTAAAGCTCTCTTTCTTCTATTTTAAATGCACCCAACAATAATGACATACCAGAATTGACCTTTTCCTTTTTAAAAAGTTTTTTAAGTCCCGCATGTCCTCCTGTGTCTTCATATGTGGTGTATGTAACAACAACTATAAGTCAAACCCTTTCAGTTATTCAACTAACCACATATTTGATTTATGAGAGAGTCTGCACTGTATGATGTTTCTTAAAAATTAATGAAGCTGCTTAAAAACCCAAAGACACAAAGAATAAGAAGATGCTGACTAAAATGGTCTGCGACATCAAGTTGTTTCTGTATTTATGAGAAGAGCAGTGGTAAAAGAGGGAACAGAGTGAGAAACAGGAAGAAGCCTCATTTTCAAGGCAGCTAAATTAGACATGATTTGTCTGCCCAAGAAACAGTGAGAGGTAGTTGACAGTGAAAGACACTGTATTGCAGAAAATGGGAGTGGAGAGAGTTTTTGCCCTTCATTTCTGAATACATAGATTTTCAAATACTGGGGCCTTTATTTCCTCAAATAAAGACATAATCTGCCCAAAATTAACATGCACTCATTTGAAGGCCAATTGTTTTAATTTGCAGTAAAGTATATTTTTATCATAGTATTATAAATTATTATTTATCATAGTATTATAAAGTATGATGGTAAATAGCAGAAATGCATTCTCACCAGGATGAGAGAAGATGTTAGTTGCCTGAAACTGCCCCTTGTTCAGTATCGATTTCCTAGAAATCTTGAGAGCTTTGCAGTCCCTCTTGTAGAGGAGCCAGGCGTTGATCATAGTGAGGATAATGGTGTGCCAGATGATGTAAATGTAGACAGATGCATTACAGTCCTGCTGATGGTTTCTCAGTATTCAACTAACTGAAAACAGCTGAAAAGTACCAAGTCAAACATATGTTTCAACAAAGGAAAAGAAGCAAATAGGGGTTTCGAAACTTATATGAGGAATGAACTACATTCAACACATTTATTAAGCCTCAACAATGCACACAAACAGTGATAGCATAAGCAAAACTCCACTGGGTACCTTAAAATATTGACTCAAAACTTCAGTTGGAAGTTCCTCCTCAGAACTTCCATCATTTTTCCTATATTTTATATTTCACATTGAACGCCTCTTAAAGAATTTAGGGGGCATATTCCCTTTCCTTTGCTCAGAGTCTTTCATTGTGAATACAAAACTGAAGGAATTGTTGAGCCTGATTAAAAGCAGCTTAGCATAATAAAAGCAAAGCGGTAATAATGATTGAATCACTGAGTGAGAAACTAATTTCAACAGAAAGAACGGAGTATAACATGATTGTGTTGTTGAGCTGAGTCAGTTCACGCTGTGGGAATGGAGATTGTGCTGAGTTTATCATCTGTGTTATTACAGTATAGTAACTAATTTATTTTGTCTCTCTTTTTATCTATTATCCTTCATAAAACAGATTTTAATTGAGAAATAATGGTCTGTTTCATTTTTCTCTCCACAAAGCTCATTGCTCATCAGCAAATTTGGGCACACAATTGGCATTATTTCTCAACATGGTTTCATAAAATTTGTGGAATGAAGTTGCGTGGTTGGGGAAATAGAATATATTTATTGCACTGTTCTTGCATGAAGCAAACATTTGTAGGTCCACATTATGCTTACTGAGCTCAAACCTGGCACCAGAATTGTAGTCATATCAGTAGTGCTCTGCTGAAGAAAAGGGTAAAGTTTTCCTCACAAAGCACTTTGCTCCACCTAAAACATGCCAAGGGTGCAACATTTTCCAAATCAGATACTTTCTTTTCACTTCCGCTTTTTTTACATGTTGATTTTAATTTTAAAAAGCTGCTGGCAGTTTGAAAGAAGAAGATTAGTATAAACACAGCCAGCAGCCACAGTGCTAAGACTTGTATTTGCTTGACCATACACCCATTAGAGCCACAAGATTTTATTTCTGAAAATGCTGGGTCCACTAATGACCCACATATTCTTTGGAGTGCCATTAAAGGTTGTATAAGAAACACAACAGTTTCCTATTCCTCTCATCTCAATAAAACTAGACTTTGCCAAATTAATTTTATGAGGCTACTCTAAACTCTTTGGAGCATGACCAGCAAAATATCGCCTTCTCAGAGGATAAGAAAAAACAAATTGAATCTAATAAAATAAAATTAAATTCCCTTAAGAGCTAGACCAGACTTATGATTCACAGATCCAGAAGAAATTTTTATTTCAGTGGATCCAGACCAAGCCACCTGACCAGAAAGTTTTGGTGGATCTTAAAGAGATAAACTCAGAATTTCACTCATTTTATTCTAAACTGTATCCTCTGAAATTCCCTTTTGCTATTAAGCTATTGCGGGGATGAAATAGGGTAAATCACCCGGATGGGACAGTATTCCCTCAGAATTTTATTCCACTTTTTGGGATCTGTCAGGTCAGTTTCTATTTGATATGATCAACTGTTCTATTGAAAAGATAGCTTTTTAAAAATATAAATTTAGCTCTATTATTTGTATAATAAACCCCTATAAAGGACCCTACTCTATGTAGCAATTGTAGACCTCTCTCCATCCTTACTACCAAGATCAAAGCGTTCGCTCGGATTACCCTCTGATAATATGCACGATTTCTGCATATTATACATGCTGCAAAAGATACTGCATCTCCAAGTGCTGTTTTTAGCCTTGATGTGGAAAACGCATTTATCTTTGAGAAGTACTGAAACAATTTGGATTGTGGTCAAAATTCATTAAAAAAACTCAACTACTCTATAAAAACCCTACAGCTATGATTGTTACTGGTTGTATTGCCTCCCCCCAATTTCACATCATACGCTCCTGTTGTCAAGCCTGCCCCTTCAGTCCCTCTATTTGCCCTGTTATTCGAACCATTTGCACAAACTCTTAGAGAACATTAATCTATTTTTCCAATTACTTGTAATAATACCAGTCCCGCAATTTCCCTATATGCTGACGACATTTTATTATGTCGATAAAGCTCCTACATCTATCCCTCACATTATAAGTACCTTCGCAGATTTCAGTTCCTTGTCGGGGGGTTTGTTCATTAGCAACATTGTCAAGCAAAGGTGTACATAAACTATGTAGATATAGTTATAGATATAGTTAAACTATGCAGATATCTTAAACGAGAATGGTCTGAGGTAATTTAATATTTGTGTTACCTATGACTTACCTGGGTCATCATTTTTTCTATATCTTCAATGAAGACAATCACTAAAAGCATACAGTGTTCCATGGAATGAACCACTGAAAACACATCACCTGCATTCTATTTTGAATACATGAGGTCAAACAAAGGGGTTAGTATCAAAACTGTACTTGTTGTTTTCTGTATCTTCTTTTAAACCTATGTATATTGAACAGGTATGGGCCAAAGACCTTGAACACCTGACAGAGAATGAACCACTGGACTGGAATACCATTTGGAAATGTGTAACTGATACCTCCAGAAATCCCAATCATCAGCAGATCCACCTTAACTTCTTACATCAAACCTATCTCACTCCCAAGAAAAGTTTCTTAATGAAACTTACTCCATCACCAATATGCACTCTATGCATGGATGGACTTGTTGGCTCTTTTATGCACATGTTTTGGACTTGTAAGGATGTGTCTCTCTTTTGGAAAGTGCTTTGCTCCTTATTGACAAAGATTGTGAATTGTGAAGTGCCTTGCACCCCCACTATTTTGCTCCTGAATGACTTGTCTTTGCTACGTATATCACAATATAAAAAAGTAACTTACTATTCGGCCTAACAGCAACAAAAAAAAAAAGAAGAGAGAAATAGCATTGTGTTGGAGTCCTTCAGATACTCTCACAAAATCTCAGTGGTCATGTGATTATCCTAGACAGGAGCCTTAAGTAAAATCCAAGAATATTTGTAACTTCATTGTATCATAACTGCTCCTCCATATGTAACGTTTTGACCTTCCCTTGCTTTTTTCCTTTTTCTCATCTGAACACTTTACTGTTTATCAATGCATTGAATTTCAATAAAACTTTGATCACAAAAAAAGACTTGTATTTGCATATACATGGACTATGCAAGCTTAATAGTGACTGACCTCTTATCATCTCTGCTTCTCACACATAAAACAAAGCTGCTGTAACAGTTTTGTTTACATTATAGGGTTTCTAAACACAGAGTTTTAAGTTAAAGAGAGAGTAAACACCTGGATGAACATTTTTTGAAAATAGTGACAAAAAAGAAACAATGAGGGAAGTCTGAGCGTTATTCACAGACGTCACAGAAGACAGCCAGAAATCGTTAGTGGGGGCAAAAGTAAAAAGGGAGGTAATTAGCCTTGTGAAGACATGCAAATCTTTGTCCTGATAGGTGACCATGATGTAGCACTTATATCAATAATGTCATTAGTGAGTGGTTACTCTTCAGACTTAAGAGTATTGAAAAGACAACCCACACATAATGACTATTTCCACCAACATATAAAGATTTTAAGGTCATGAGAGACAAAAATTAGCTAGAATTTGCAATACACGTCATTCAGCTACTAGATGTTGCACTATAGCCCCAACATCTCAGATCAAAACAAACGTGTGTGGCGTTTACTCAAAGTTGGGAAAAAAAGAACGCCGACAACTCACGAAACTCAGATCAAACTGTCAAACTAGGCGGTGCTGATCAAATATGGATCAAGATTCTGTTACTGTATTGCCCATTTCTCACCTCAAATGCTTTCATAAACATATTTTAGTGTACTGGTTAGCTGTAATTTGAGAATCATCTTGGAAACAGACATGGAGGGACTCACATGTACGAACATGCACACTCACATGCACACGCGGCTACCAAGGCTACCAAAACAAAGAACAGAGATGCTTATATAACAACACACAGAGGGAGTGTGACTTCATTCACTGGTAAGGACGCCATTACTCTGCGATATCTCTGCATAGCAAATGGTTGTTTTCTGACAATTAATACAGCTAAATATCATTCATTGCAACTTTAACCATAGGTATGGGCAATGGGCAACAGTTAGAAAACAAAATCTCAAGTGTATAGAAATGGAATCCATTAAAAAGTTTGCTATGCTAATGTATACTGCAATCTGTGTGGAAAAGGAAAAATACATTTATATGAGATGGTGGATGGAGACATGAGAGCAACGTGGACTGTAAACTCTACAAAGGAGTAAGTAAAACATATAAACACAGTAAGTGAACTTCATCAGAGTGAGGCAAACATCAGTTCAGGGCTGTGGCTCTGCACTAAAACCTGATAAAGTGGATTACAAAACAGCCCTCTCTTGCTCACAACAAATTGCAGTTTGCCATTTTTGACAAAATGATTCTTTCACTATCTTGCACACATGTTGTTTCCATGTTGTTTAAAGAAAAACTGAAATGGGGACACAAAATGGAGAAAAACACTCTATTCTAACTCTATTATAAATACTGTATACTAAACAATGTATTTGTATCAAATTATTCAGCTATCAAGCAAGCTGAAGTATATTACAAGAACACATGGTGATAAAGGTAGTGCCTAAGGAATGTCTTATGGAAGTGAACATCAAAATAAATGTTTTTAAAAAGATTCATTTAACTTGAAATGACTTCAGTAAGAGCATACTCTTCAGTGGCCACGAATTTCAAAATATAGGTTAGAGGTGTAAAACTGGTCTCTGTTAAGACAATTTGCGCAGAATTATATCTAACACAAAAGTGTAAAATGCAGATAAACTGCAGTTGAGCTGGACAGAAATGAAGCCAGCTTTCAGTAAATCAGACGACAGCATCACATCATGTCTCCTGCTGCTGTTTTTGGCCACTTGTGTGAAGTTGAGCTGGTGCTTGTGTTTAGGGCAGAGCTTTTCCTAAGCCAGCTGTTTCATCCATCCATATGGAATTTACATACAAAGTTTTGTTCACAAAAGTTGTGGAAAAACACAGCATGTCACCCTCATCTCAAACAAAGTGGAAGTCACTCCTCTTGAGCAGGATCATCCACCTTGAACTAAATTGAATTGCACATTCAAAAGCTTTTTCCAAAACTGCTGCACTCACATAAATGCTGAAGGGCTCTTGCTGAGGCGGAGGACTTGTGACGCAGTGTAGCCCTTTATTAACCACTTAAGAGGTGGGTATTCAGGGCCCAGTTGACTCGTGTCTACTGATTAATCTTCACATTCAAAAACAAGGTGATATAACTCTTAGACTTACATAAACAAAGTTATGTGTGCTTGTGTGTGGAGGGTCCTTTTTTGTTTTCCCACTGTGGTTTCCAACTGGTACTGACTGACAGTTTTCAGTGGCAAAACTTCGGCAATCAACAAGAAGCAAGGAGTTTGTTAGAATTTAGCTACGTTACCTAAAGAATGAAGAAGAGCACAAGTGAGACACAAGGTAAGCACTTTTTTAAAACAATAAGCAGTAGATAATCAATGTGAGGCAGATTACCTGTAAGTGTGGTTAGCTAATCAACAATCTGTTCTATTGCAACGTAGTTAGTGTTGGTTATAGTATTGTCATGTAATTTACTGTATGTGAGTGACTTAATGTGACCTCTGTGTGGTTTCTCCTGTCTATTCCAGTGGATTAAACCAGCTGCTTTAAACAGCAGGATGTTAATTCAGCACCAGATATTAATGATCACTAGCGAGTACCTGGGAATGCAGAAATTTTACTCTTCAATAAAATCCAGAAAACTAATGAGTACCTAAATAAACCATGACAAACTTATTCTGAAATAAACTATATTCATCCAAGTAAAACTCAGCTTTTATGTGATTTACAGTTAAGTTGACATATTGTACTTCTCTCCATGCTCATTCAGAGTCATGTGACCTCAAGGGCTTATCCTCTGGTCCTTTGAGGATTACCCATAATCCCATGGTTTCACTACCCAATGCAGGTAATTTTTTAAGACAGCAGATGGTGGAACTTTCTTATTTAGTGGATTTAACACAAACATATGTTATGTTACTCTAACAAAAATTACAAACTCCAGGAATATAACACGGACTGATGCTGATGATTACTATTAACAGTTCTAAATAGAGACCATGGTACCCTACAGGAAAGCATGTGATTGCCATATTCAGGTGGGGAGTGAGTTACTGCCCCAAATGAAGGAGTTGAAGTATCTCGGGGTCTAAGGTGGTTTGGGAGATTGATGGACAAATTGATTTAGCATCACCAATAATGTAGACATTGTATCAGACAGTCATGGTGAAGGGAGGTGAGCCTGAGGGCAAAGCTCTCAAATTACCTATCGATCTATGTTCCAGCTGTCACCCATGTTCACGTTTTGGGTAGTAACCGATGGGTGTCTGGGCTCCTGGACAGGGCAAGGAGCCTGACAACCGTAAGGTGCTTGGAGAAGAACCGCTGTTCCTGCACATTGAAAGAAGCCAGTTGATGTGGTTTGGGCATCTGAATAGCATGCCTCAGGGGAAAGCCAGGAGCACATCCCAAGAACACAGCCCAGGGCAGACCAAGAACACCCCTGAGGGATGATATGTCCTATCTGGCCAAAGAGTACCGCAGGATCCCCCATGAAGAGCTGGAGGACATGGTTAGGGAAAAGATTTCTGAGCTATCTAACTTAGGCTGCAGCCACAGCGACCAAGACCCGGATAGGCAACAGAAAATAGAAGGATGGATGAATTGGATGGAAGATTTAAGTTTATACCTTGATACAAATGTCTTACTCTGCAGAACACATCAGAAATCCGAAAAAGTCTGACTATACAGATGCAAAACACCAGAATGCATGAAAGTATTGAAAGAGAACTTGCCTACTTGCCTACTTCTCAGGATATCTTAGGGACTTCAGAATGTCAATAATTAAAGGTGATGGAAAACTTAACATATAAATCCTTGTCCATCTTGACACCAAGAACTGTACTAAAGGGGGACTTCTGCATGAAGAAGTAAGGTTCATGGGGAGACAGCAAAATAGCAAGCAGACAGAGGTGAGAGAAAAGCTTTTTGAGCCCCTATGCCTGAGGAAAGTACCTCTTAGCTGACACAAAACCCCATGATGCACATAAATCCAAAACCAAATGTTAGAGGAAATTCTGAACATTGCTTATTTGTCTTCTCTCTCTCGGAAAACAGCAGCGATCACAGATGGAGCTGTCTAAAGCCAAGCTCCTGCATGCTCCATGTACTGAGAAACACTTGCAAAAAGCTGTCTTTGGAAAATAAATACAGTAAACAGCCTTTCAGAGTGAATGCGTTGACCCAACAAGGAGAAGTCAAAGCAGAATCAGTCTGTACAAACCGTATGAATCACTCATGTCCAGAACAGTGTGACCAAGGCCAGAGAGACGAAGACAGACAGACAATATGAAGCCACTCTGCCTCTATCCTTTGATACTTTTCTAATTGCCCTATCCACTGTTTCCCTAGCAACTATTAGCAGCAGACATGATTCTTAAGAAAGTACCATGAACCCCCGACCTCACATGTGAAAACTGATATAAAAAAGACTATTTTCAAAGTCACACTATTCACCTCATCCAATATAAACTGATATATTTACTAAGATGCTTTCTGAAGACAGATTTCCCTACAAGGATTAATATAATGACTTCATTTAACTTAATAAATTGAATAATAATAATAATAGAGATGTTTAGTACATGTATGAATGAAAGCTGAACACTGAATCTTGAAATTGAACAGAATATACTGAATCACCGTTGTCACGCACCAAATCACTAGCTTTTAGCAGTGGAGCTCCACTTACTGGTGAGTGAGAACACCATTATCAAATCAGTCGCAGCAAAGCACAGCATGTTTCTTCCTCTATAGAAGCTTATTAAAAGACTGCAAAAGCCATAGAAACAAACATGATGTGATAACCCTGACACTAATAATTAGCTGCTGAGCTAATAACCTCATAAACAGTGCTTGTATATGCCTAATTTTGTGCTGAACTGAACATACTGTAACAGCTCAAACCAGCAACAGACGGAACATACTACTGAACTAAAGATAAGAATCAGTGTCATCATCAAAAGGTGATGACTGCATTCCCTCAGTGATGCACATACTAAAGTGCATTTGAAGAGCAATCTGCTTAGCTTAGAAAATGTGAACAAACTATGTAATCAGTGACTACGAATCTTTGAAATGAACTGAATGAAACAAAATGAAAAGGAAGGAAAAAAGAAAATGCAGGTGAACACAATAGACTAGAGTAAGGGAAAAAAAGTAGCAAAATCAGCTATTTAGAGTAAAATACAGCAGAATAGAACCACTGTAGAATAGTAACATCATAATATAAAGTATTACAGCACAATGCAACACACTGAACAAAATCAGAGAAACATAGATTAGAATTACAGTTACAGAGCAGAAAGGGGATGGACAGAAAGGGATGGAAAAAAGCAAATGATTTATTTGTCTGATTTTTGCTTGACGTGAAGAGAAAATTCTAATTAATTGCTGTTCTAATTGGTTTAACAAGGTAAACACTAGTTGTTGATTAGGACAAAAATATTCCTGGATAGATTTCTGCTCACAATATCTAATTAATTATATTAACTTGATTCGTGGGAAACTGCCAATACTAAATCTCTGTAATTTGCCTTTTTAAATAGCCAAAATCAAGCCACTCATAATGCATTGCAAAATGTCAAAAATCTAGTATACCAATGAGAAAATGAACCTAATTTGAAGCTAATCCTTTAACGGTGACCTTTAATAATTGCTGCCTCACACAGTAATATAGTTTTCTATTGATTGCAGCAGTAGATTTGCATGCAATGTAGAGATGTGACAACTGATAGAATGTACTGTGGTGGCCTAGTAATGTGTGTGAGTGTGTTTGACAGATTCTCAGATGGATCTTTCTGTCTCTCCCTGTATACTGCAGGTCGTCCTCTCTTTGCCAGGTCATCTAGGAGGATGTGATCATTGCTAACGTGTCAGTGACTTTCCTCCTCAGGGGACGGGCAGAGAACAAATTCCCTGGACTGTTCATACATCAAAAGCAGTCAATAAGTGCTACTGATGCTGCTCCTTCTCCTCTGAAGCAAAATGTCACCGACCTCATGTGAAACTGTTATCTGTCTCTCTCTCTATCTTGCAGCATATGACCTGGGTCAATTGTTCTCCACTTTAGCTACATTTGACTTATTGAAATACAGTTGAAGTCATTTTTAAGTTACGACCACATACAGTATTCATCCTATTTACTCAAAGCTGAAACAATTCCTGTGCAGTGGTGGTGGATAGTTTAATTTTTGTGGGATTTAACTTTTTCCTATTTGCCCAAAATCAGATGAATTCAAAGAATATGGAAACGGATATTCTTTGAGAAACTCAAGAACTAGTCTTATAGCTATTAAAAGTTTAAATACACACACAAATTTGGATACTAGCCACATGTGAAATTACAGGTTAAAGGAATCCTGTAGAATTTTTCACCACTAGGAGCACTATGGAGGCCATTTCCATGCCTATGGTTTCATACCATTCCTCTGATTGACGTTTGGTGGTCGTAAGAAAAACAAGGCAATGTGCCCATAAAGGCAGTGAAGAGGAAGACTGCAAGGTAGCAGATATATATGTAAACAATGCAGGGTTTAAAATATTAAAACAATTAATCAGCTTTGCAAATGTTTTATGAGGAAGGAAATGCATTCATTTTTTTGTTGGACGTCAAGGATACACAGAATCAGTTTTGATGAGAAACACCGAATGCAATCATAACTTTTGTTTGTTCACAGGAAAACTCCACGGGGCATGATTAATAAATGAAAGCTTACTTAATTAAGTTTGTTAGCAACTTGGAAGTGGCAGAACTAGTTAGAAACAAAACATTGACATATTATGCCTGATATCCTGAAAAAGTTGTTAAAGGTACATGTTAGCTAACAGTTGACATTAATTTGGAGTAATGTTTCTGGGTACCCAATGATATAAGTCTGATATTCACTCCCCTTTTAGCTTTGTTTTAGTCTCCACCAACTCCTAAGAAACATGTCTAGATCTGAAGCTGATGAATACTCCACTGTCTTCACCAGCTAATCAGCAACTTTGTCTTTCTGCCATTTGGTACAAGGTGGTAGTGTACCTATTCATATATAATATCAAATTATTTTTGTTTTTTGTTTTGTGCCCTGATGTCCATGTATGTCCCACACTCTCAAGCAATCTATTAATACATATAAAATGTTCAATTGTAGCATGCTACCTTTTTCTTTGTTCCTTTTTTATTTCTTGGGTGCTGTCGTCCAACCATCTTTTAGAAATCTTTGTGTGTGTGTCTGCTGTCTGACTGTTGTCTGCCCCCCTCCCCCAGGGCCTCTCTGATTTTATTGGCTTTCACTTCACTTTCTTCCTTACTATCTCCCTGCCACTATTGCTTCCTTCACACAGAGAATAAGTGAGAGTGAAATGATAAATAATAGGTGGAAAAAGTGGGTGTCTCTGTGCATGTGTCAGTATTTATAGCCATGCGAGCTATAGAAAGTTGATTGATATCTAGTTCTAATTTACGGGAATATCCTGGGGGAAGAGATGGTTCAGAAGTTTCTCTGTGGGAGAAACATGACCATGCTCATTACTGAATCCTGAGCTGCACTCATAGAGCAATATAAATAATGTATAAACTCTGCTTTAAGGTGAAGTTTCTCTCATTTTTAGGTTGTATTTTATGTTATGGACAATATATCTCTCTAAAATGATAACAAGTTTGTGTAAAATATATTACAACACAGCAACATTTTAAAAATGAATTTATAAACTGTCAGCATGTAGATCATGTTTATATAGCAATATTTGCTTGACATTGACAGCATTAATAGATGTTACAAATAATTATAAACAATAAAACTATTAAACTTATAATGTATTAGTCATGTTTCCTTGGGTTTTTAGCATTGTTAGCATTTCTCACAGAAAACCAAAGGGGCAAGGTAAGCCTCAAGGCTCTAGATGACAGTGTGAATAAAGATAACTGTTTGAATCTCAACGTACTGCATGGATTACAGAACCTATCTGAATTTCAAAACGTCCCTGTGTGTGTTAAAGAGGGTTATCAGCATTCAGTGGAGCAGCAGGGTACCATGCTTATTAGACTACTGAGACACCAGTAAAAAGTGTGATGATCAGGACTGTCAAACTAATTAGACAGTTCAGGGGAAAGATTAACAGGCTCCACCATCGAATATTCCAGAGGCTCAAAAAGATGCTTGGTTGAGGTCTCCCAAGATCTCCAATCAGAAACAGCCAATCTCAAAACAAAAGAAAACCAGCATCCTGGTACTTTGACTTGTGTTGGAGATTTCTCAATGCAATGGCTTATATTGCTATTACCCTCCTTTTCTTGTAGTTTTTCTGTTCTTCTTTTTTCTTTTTATCCTCATTCTTCTCCTTGTTTTTCTCTCTCTCTCCCTCCACTTTTTGTTTATTCCACTCTTTTTTGTCTTTAAGTGATAATTTAAAGTATTGATAATATAATATTGGCGTGTATTCCTTATCTATTATACCTTTTCATTTTGTGATTTACTTTTAAGTTACACCAATGCCATTTCTTTAGGGATGGTAATGTCAGCCTGTCGGTTGATGGTCCATCACTTTGGCCCAGACTTACATATTTCAACAAGTATTGGATGGATTGCCACAAAATGTTGTTCAGACATTCATGGTCCCAAGAGGATGCGATCTACTCCCTGTGGTGATCCTACTTCTTCCTCTTATGCTAGCATAAGGGTTGACATTCGAGGCTTTTAGTGAAATGTCTCCACAACTATTGGATGAATTACCATGAAATTTTGCACCGACATTCATATTCCAGCAAGGAAGACGTGTAATAATTTTAATGATTCCTTCATTTTTAATATAGCACCATCATCAGGTTAAATTTTTATTTTTTATATACTTGCAAATACTGCAGATACTTGCAAAACTAGTGACATTCCCATTAGCCTCAGTGGTACTTTGTGTTTAGTGTCAATTTAGCATGTTAATATGCTAAACTAAGGTGGTGAGCATGGTTACCATTAAACCCTCTAAACATTAACATGTTAGCATTGTAATTTTGAGTTTCAGCTTTCTTTAAAATGCTATAAAACTGTAGACTCCGTACTTATTTATCAGTATGTACCAGGGTTAGACTGGGAACAAAACTCGGCCCTGGCAGTTTTCTTTTGGACTGGCCCCATTTTTCCCCAACATACGCACTTATGAGCTGCATGAAGCAATATCAGGCTATTTATAACATATATAGGCCAAACAATAGATATCAAATTGACACTCTAACAACAGGTGTACTTACAGGGTTTCATGAAATAATGTAATTAATAAATAAATAGCCAAGAAATAGCCTAAATGAAAAGTCGGCACCACAAGAGGCACACTTTGGATTTTATTCGTTTGACAATTGATATGGGCAACCCAGCTCAGTGCATAATCTGTACATTCACAAATAAAACAAATGTAGCATAATCATATGTCATGAATGTAGTCTATGACAAAATGCAATGCTGTCATCATGAAACAAAATAGCCAAAACTTAATTTTCACACTGGACAAAAGCTTTCTTATGATGATCTGGAAATGTGAGAGCTATTTATAGTCAATCATCCAACATTCTGTTCGCAGCTGATCTGTCAGGAATTCATGCTATGACACAATTTAAACATTCATTCCCTGGTATTGTGAGGCTGTGATAAGCAGCATACCTGCACCCTATTGGAGTGGACCCTGGGAGGTATTTTCATGGAGGCACATCGACCAGCGCAAGCAGTGCACCGACTGGCTGGTATTTTCCTGACCTTGAAACTCTCTTTGTGCATCTGTGTGGTATTTTGGTGACCAGCGCAGAGTGCATGGTGCACAGGTGGGAGGAGAGCCACAGACAGCAGCGCAAAGCCAGTTTTTGTTTTTTGGTTGAAATTTGATTCTAGATGTTGCTCTGAAAACAGACATCTCAGAACCACATCTGTATGTGGTGCAATGTCAATCTGCTGCTGTTTTTTGTGATTTTATCAACAGGATCAAACTAAATACTTGCTGCAGATGTGCTGCAACAATGTATTATTGCTTAAAACATGAATATAATAATAATGTTTAGCTAATGTGGTTAAAGCAGGAAAGTCAGTGAATCAGTCTGCATTGATCACACTTAAAATAGGGCCTCCAGAGTGACTAACCAACTGACATCATTTAAAAAAAACAGCAAAACACAGCAGCCTTAAGTAGCGCATAAAATAGCATGTCCTACCTTAGGCGGTGAGAAGATGTCTCATCAGTGCTCTCTTCTCTGCCATTTGTCGATTATGGCCAAAGCCATAAGAATGTATTTTTCTGTAGCCATAAGCATGAACACTTCAACATGTAGTGCTCTGCAGTATATTCTTGATGAGTTTTAAAGTTGAAAAGCTGCGCTCACATGCCACTTGCGTAGTGAAGAAGGTCACGTCCAGAGCTCCACTGTTAACGCTGTCACTACATAGCTAACGTTAGCAGTCTCACCTGCTGGAGGTTGTCATGCATCTTTCACTCGTCCTCAGCAGCAGCCTCCTCTTCTTTCCTCTACTCTCCATTGGAATCAGTCTGTTGGAGGTTGAATTTTTTTCCCACATTTTTTTCCTACATTGCTGGTGGCCTTGCAGCCCACCAGGTGGGCCAGCCCATCTGGCATTTGCCCGAATTGCCAGATTGCCAGTCCGAGCCTGGTATGTACTGCTTTACCTTAAGTATCCTCTAGTCCTTTTCACAATCTCCTGTTTTTCATCTTTCTTTCTGTTCCTTCCAAATCTCTCTTGTTAAAACATGCTGATGAATGATGATTGATAGATTATCAGTGAGTATTAGCATGGCAGATTCCAACCAAACACCAACACACCATCTGCACCAATGTTCTCTTCCTGGTAGAACATGTACACACACGTGCAGTCACATTCACACATGCGGTCACACGCTCTTGCAGCCTGTGAAGAGACTGTAGGTGTGCATGAGTTACTTTTATACCAAGGCACACTCATCAAAAGACACATAGCGGACATGCAGGTGGATGGACAGTCTGCACACAGTTTTGGGAAATTGTTAGTAAGACTTTTGTTTTGGTCAAGCATATTAAATATTTGTGGACATTTTATGACATCTGTGGAGATACTTGAGTAACAAGAGTTACTTTGCCTTCAGAGCATGCAAACAGGATGCTGATAGAACAGAATTGACACAAGATAGTGTAAGATTTATTCATTAATTAAAGCCCTATTTATTTCAGTTTATTGAAATTAATATTAGAGTTGAATTTGATGATTTTGATTTTCACCATTAGGAGACCAGTGAGGAGGCTTTGTGTGGACTGCAGAAGCAAGAGAAGGCAACAACCCACCTGTTGCCCATTGCATTATTCGCCTGTCCTTTGCAGGTTAGCAGTTCTTATAATCACACATTTATGGTCAAATCATTTTAGTAGGCCTATAATGTAAATGTAATTGCTTATTTTGCATGTTGTACAGTAATGTTCAATTACTGTCAACATACTGTTGCCCTCGTAATATTAGTTGGTAAGGCTCTTGTTGTGGTTGTAATATTCTAGAAAGTATTTGGTTATGTACATGTTTTGAAATAACAATCCAGTTTTTATTTTAAGTTAATTGGTGTAATGTTAACTCTTATTAGCTGTGCTGTTTTTCCTATGGGATTTTGTACTGTTGTGTTGATATGTTGTTATTATGCCAAGTGCTAATAAGCATCCTGTTAACTAGCCTTATTCGAAGCCTACAGTTAGCTGTTAAAAGCAGACCAAAGTAATTTGGAGGAAAAACATGTTTTCTTTTTCTTTAATATGGAGAATAACAAAAACAGTGAATACGAACAGTGGAAACTGATATTTGTTTGGGTAAGAGATTTTTCTTGTGTTTGTTTTTCAGTTACGTGGCCTGTGTAAAAGAATGTAAAGTGCATAATAGAGTTAAATATATCTATGATTATAAAGACTAGCATATTCTATTCAATTCAATTTTATTTATCTTGCACCAAATCACAACAGAAGTTATCTCAGGGCACTTTTCACATAGAGCAGGTCAAGACCATACAAGACCGAGAGAAGGAAACACACTATCTGTTGATGCTCTCATCATTTCCCTGTGAACAAAATATGATCTACCTACAGGCCTTGTGCCCATGGCCTCATACATATACAAGGGCACAGATAAATAAAATGTGCACAAACACATATACAGATACATATGCAAGCATTCAGTTTACAGCATGATCATAAAATGATAAATATACTCAAAAAGCATACACACAGCAATCTTGCACACATTAAATTGGAGAGTTTAATGGACACAATTCATGAGGTAGGCTACATTGGAAAGGTCAGTCTGGGTAAAAGCTGTTACAACTTACTGAGTCCTCTTATTAAATTTATTCATACAAAGGAAGAGATGTACAGTACAGTTGGTAGGTTTTCTTCTTTTCTGCACCCATTACTGCTCGTGTCAAGAGTAAACCCATTAAAATATTTTCCACAGTCAGAAGCTTCTAGTGTCTGTTCTACAGCAGGTTTGCCCCACCTCCTATTAGTCAGCCCACACTGCTTTCTAAAATCTATTAAATACAGCTTGCATAGTGCTGCACTGCTACTCATAATCCATCATTTTAAAGAACACATTTTTAGATGATGTTTTGTGGTTAGCTCTAAAGTGTTGCTGTGCAGCACTAGCTTGTTTTGTAAGTTTTGTTTTGCTTTTTTACCCTCACAAGGACATAACAGTGGCAGCATTGGGGGGAAAAAAACAAGTTTTTCATCACATTCACTATGCAAGTGATGCAGTTTAGACTTCTGGGAGGTAAGGCAAAATCAGTAGAGCAAACATTAGAGTGAACATTAATAGCAATATGGGTTGTTTAAACCTTATAGGGGCATGCATTTACTCCATCCATCCATCCATTCATTTTCAGCCGCTTATCCAGTGCCAGGTTGAGTAGCAGGCTGAGCAAGGTAGTCCAGATGTCCCACTACCTAGCAACATCTTCTAGGTCCCAAGGCATCTCCAAGCTTGATGAGATATGTAATCTCTCCAGTGTGTTCTGGGTCTAATCTGGGGACTCCTACCAAGTGGATGTGCCTGGACTTATCAGATGCCCAAAACATTTCAACTGGCTCCTTTTGACATGATGGATCAATGGGTCTACTCTAAGCTCCCTCCAGATGTCTGAGCTCCTTACCCTATCGCTAAGGGTGAGCCCAGCCACTTGGATCCTTTTTCTTTTGGTCACTTTCCAAAGCTTGTGACCATAAGTGAGGGTCTGAAAGATAATCAGATGGTAATTTGAGAGCTTGGCCTTTAGGCTTAGCTCAGTCTTCACCACAATACTCTCACAACGCCCGCATTACTGCTGATGCTGCACCAATCTGCTTGCCAACCTCATGCTCCATCTTACCCTCACTCATGAACAAGACCCCAAGATACTTGAACTCCTTCATTCGTGGGCAGTGACTCAGTCCCAACCCAGAGGGAGCAGTCTACCTTTTTCTGACAGAGAACCATGGCCTCAGACTTTGAGGTGCTGTCATGCTTCACAGTCGGCCATAAACTGCAGGGCTGCCAACTCTCATGCTGCAGACTCACACAATTGACACTTTTCACATGCTCTCGTGCCAAACGTCCATTTTTTCACTCAGTGAAAAACAAATTCATAACTGATAATGTCGTGGCACGAAAAGATGACACTGACAGCGCACGGACAGACAAGACAGAGCAGCACAGCGCAACAGCAGCACTGTACAGCAGTGAGTTATTCAGACCATCAAGGGGAAAGCAAGAAATATACACAAATCTATTATATTGTAATTTCTTCCCATGCATGCTGCTCAGAGTAATCTCAGTCAGTGGCTCTTCTGGCAGCAGCACAGCATCTCTCCCTCTTCATTTGCACCGTGTCCATGGAGACAGGAGTGAGAGTGACTTACCATGGTTACAGGGACGCTCTGTGTCTCCATCGCTCTGAAACTTTCTTGCGATTCCCAACAATATGGTTTTAGGTTAGTATGCCAATTTAAAATCATGAATCTAAGAACCTTAATGCTGAAATGTAGTAATATATCATACATGATGTAAGTTATATGTTATTTCTTCTGCTTAAGTACTGTATATGTACTTTATGTTTATGTAAAATTTTAAAAAATCAAATTAGAAGAAAAAAAAAAGTTGGCAGTCCTGAAACCGCCCTACTGCGTGCTAAAGGTCAGGGTCTGATGAAGCCAACAGAACCGCAACCATCATTTGCAAAGAGGAAAGAAGCAATTCTGTGGTCCCCAAACTGGACATACTCCTGCTAAACCCCAGGGGACACTTTCGTAACTCTTCTCTACAAAACTACAAAAGTCTACAAAATACACGTATACTGGATGGGCAAACTCCCAACACTCTCCAGTGTTCTTGCAAGGGTCAAATGCTGGTCCACTGTTCCATGACCAGGACAGAACAAGATCCACATTGCTCCTCCTGGATCTGAGGTTGGACAATTGAGTGGAGCCCCTTCTCTAGTACCCTGGCATTTCCCAGGAAGGCTGAGCAGTGTGGGTGTCTTACTGTATTTATGTATTATTCATACCTCACAGGTTGATTGAACATGCATTAGCTATTACAGCAAGACATTTTCTCACACAATTACCCTCGTTCATCTATCTGTCCACTGGAAAAGACCCTGAGCAGGTCAGTAGTCCATGACTGACTGTGAGTCAACTCCACATAGAGAAAAACAAACAAATACACAAGAACAATCATTCTCACACCCTGGGGCAATTCAGATTATCCCTGATCTCCTCGTCTTTGGACAGTGGGAGGGAATCAGATTACCTGGAGGAAAGCCACATGTCAACAAGGTGGACAGGCAGCTCCACAGAAAAAGCACCACAGCTAAGACTCAAGCCCTCAGGACTTTCCTGTTGTGTCTGCCAACCACTGAGCCACTGTGAAGAGGTGAAATGGGGGGGGGGGGGGACACATACAAATTACACCTCTGGGGACCCCCTTTCAGCATTGACAGAGTTGAGATTACACAAAAGATACTGCAATTCAATGTCAAGATGTCTCTAATATACTAATGCAAATAAACAAACCAAAGTACAAACACAAACATCCTTGTACTTGGACTCAATTAACAGGGTTATTGCTGGGCACAATTAATAGTCTGAATCCTCACTGGCTATGTTAAAATGCTTACAATGAATTGGATATTTGTACTCACTCCATTTAAGAGCTCATCCAAGTTAGAATGTTCAGATTAACCTTTGAAACTCTGATATTGACTTTGTGACTGATCAATATGTTA
The DNA here is from genome assembly GCF_910596095.1 of Thunnus maccoyii. Lineage (NCBI taxonomy): Eukaryota > Metazoa > Chordata > Actinopteri > Scombriformes > Scombridae > Thunnus > Thunnus maccoyii. The sequence goes on along the minus strand of NC_056540.1, from coordinate 6,635,997 downwards.
TTATAATGCAGTGTAAAGAAATTATTTCAGCAGTATTGTTAAGTACTCAGTGTTTTATTCCAACATCAGGGTGAAATCAAGCAGGAAAAAATGTTTTCTATTACAGTCATCTGTTTAATTGGGGAGTAGGAAGGGAATTTAATTCATATTATCAGAGTATCTGCAAACACTTAACAGTTTATTCTGTGTACATGTGAGAACTAAAACCATGTCACTTGAGGGGGTTGTATTAATAAGATAATTTATTATTGATGAAAACATAGCCACTAGATATTGAATCATTATCTACAGGTAATTATATTTTCCAACTAACATATCATAGACTAGATGGGTCATAATTATATTAACACAATAGACAATATCTCTCCCTAAATTAAATTGATAAGTAGGCAATGAAATAACTAAATGAGCCATGAAATATATATCAAAACAATCTGTATCACTTGAAATTAATAAATATGCTTATTATTTTAAAACTCTATTCCAATTTTAATGAATTCCAAGTTGCAGACTGGCTTTTTCTATTTCATTTATTTCCCTGTTTTATTTAGTTTTTCTCTCCTACAAAAAGGCCACTTCTATTTATTTCAGAATGATGCTTGTCAATCAACCTCAAGGGGTGGGATTAACAGTTATGATTGGTTGCTCTATCACTTGGCAGAGATTCAACAGATAGGAGTCTTAAGCAGGAATAATGACATAGCTATTGCAGATGTTCTAAAAGAGGCTGCAAAATATTTAGGTGGTGTTTAGACCGACATTAGCTCTGCTTGAAAAGACGCAGCCCTCTCATTCATTTGAATGGAGCCAGTGCACTGACACGGTAGGGGTGCCAATGCAGAGGCCTCAGCAAACAACGCAGGATCACCAAGCAAACAAGTTGAACCTGGTTCAACTTCTGCTGCAACACAAAGTCATCCGTCATGCAAGGCGCTGCATTGGCTAATCACATACATGAAAGTACACATTCCTGGTGGATTACTTTGTCATGTGAACGCTGTGTGCCAGAGTGGTAAATTCTTGTCTGTGAGTAGTACACATTACCTTTGTGGGGTTTTTGCTGTCTGAAAGTGCAATGTGTATTTCCAACTGGACTTCCTGGATCATATTTCATGGACTCACTGGTTCCTTAAACAACACCCACCCACCTACACAGACCCTTGGTAAATCGGCTGCATTTATATAGCACCTTTCTAGTCTTCAGACCAAAGTGCTTTACACTACATGCCAGCATTCACCCATTCACACAGAAGTTCTAATTTCCAGTAGACTTCTAGTTTTTGCTGATTCATACACACATGCTCACACACTGATGGCACAGCCTTTGGGAGCAATTTGTGGTAAGGTATCTTGCCCAAGGACATTCGGACATGCAGACTGGAGGATTAGTGGACAACCCACTCTACCTCCTGAGCCACAGCTGCCCCTTGCATTGTTTTAACACAAGTCTGTTTTCAGTCTGAATGCAGCCTTTGATGGAGGGCTGATGTTGGTGACTCACAGATATTGAGTCCAAATAAACACCAAGAATATTTATACCAATTTCTGAGTAAAAGTGTAAGCGAAAGTGTAAACCAATGAAATATCAGTTATAGAGATCTGGCTGTTACTTGTTTTTTTTACATTTTGTAGTGGTTAGATTGGTTTATCTGGCTGCTGACGTTTTTTTTTTTTTTTTTTTTCCAAAACATGCTTTAGATATCCTGTCAGCTATCCATTGGTTTCTATTTATTTCTGTGCACTTTTAAGGGGGAGGGAGGGGAGATGATATTATTGTCATGGTATTTAAAAAGAACCAAATGGATGGACAATTGGAAAACAACTAAGCAGTCAATAATGTGGCTCTTTGAACTGAGTGGACGAAGGCTCACATATGGGAGGAGAGAGATAGTACAGGCGTACTGGGGAGGACAAACACCCCTAAGTTTGAATGTAACTGTTATACTCATGGGTGAAAGGTTTCAGAATTTCAAAGAACTTCAGAAAATAGAGAAAGGAAAGAGAGGAATATAACAAGAGGAAGGCTGTTGAATAGAGGTGACAATCTGTGTTTGAGAACAGACAGAGGATGTGAGGTGATCCACATGTAGGGGATCAACACTGATACAGAAAGAGTGATAGAAAGAGAGACGGAAAGAGTTTTTGAAGCCTTCTTACTTAATCTTTGTGTCAGCCAAATTACTTTATGATGACTCTCTTCCCTCCCCTGGAAATACAAGAAATTATGAAAATGGCACATCTGAAAACTTCAAAGGGGTTATTCCACCTCATAACAGCCATTTTCATGGATAAATATGGCATCATTTGAATAAAAAGTCCATCTGTGATGAAGACTGGTATAGCTGAACTACATCTCTGTCCTTTGTGGTATTTGCAGCCTGCTATGATTAAAGTGGGCAAGGAGGGAGACAGAGAAAACAAAAAACAGACAAAGCAAGTGATTTGACTCTTGATGTTCCTTAATGATGATATTTCTCAGCCATCGAAAGGAAAAGTTACTTAAAGTCACTCCCCTTAGGCCAAAAACGAAAAATCTCCTACCATAATTACGCAGATTACACCCAAATTTACATAGCTCTCTCATCAAGTGACTTTGGTCCACTAGATTCACTGACATAGTGCACTGAACATATCAATGATTGGATGTGCCAAGACATCCGACAACAAAATAAAGACAAAACAGAGATAATTGTCTTTGTTGCAAAGGAAGAAAGGCTGAAAATTAGTGCTCACCTCAACTCCCAGTCACTGAAGGCTAAAAGTCAAGTCAGAAATCTTGGTGTTACTATGGATTCAGACCTCAACTTTATAGTCACATCAAGTCTACAACAAAGTCAGCCTTCTACCATCTGAAAAACATAGCCAGAATTAGAGGATTCATATCCAAACAAGACCTAGAAAAACTCATCCATGCCTTTATCTTCAGCAGATTAGACTACTGTAACAGTCTCTTTAAAGGTCCCCCAAAAACACATTAGATGGCTTCAGCCCAGAGTTCTGACTAAAACAAAAAAAGCTAAACATATCACACCCACTGTCAGATCTGTACACTGGCTCTCATTGAATAGATTGTAAAATATTGCTCCTAGTTTTTAAGTCACTGAATGGGATGGGGCCCAAATACATCTCTGATTTGCTTTCACACTATGAACCCTTGGGAAGTCTTATGTCTTCTGGGACTAGTCTACTAACTGTTCCCAGAGTCAAAAACAAAACATGGTGAGGCAGCATTTGGTTATTATGCCGCTCATTGTTAGAACAAACTCCTTGACAATCTGAAAAATGTGCCAACTGTAGCTACTTTTAAATTCAGGCTAAAAACTTTTATGTTCTCTACTGTTTTCCCTTAAACTGATGCAAAATGGTGAATGTTGAATTTTTAGGTTGTAAATTGTTGAATAATAACAAATACAGACAGTTTTATTGACACTTTTATTTGATCTCTCTCTTCTCTTGTGCATGTACAGACAGGTGACAAATCAAAGGAAAAACCGGTACAGGCCTGAATGCTTGACTCCTACAGGGAGCAGATCTGATGGCTCTGTTATGCTTTGGAGCATCTTGCTGGCATGTCACCTGTCTGTATGTGCATATATATGTGTGTATATATATATAACTTTTATGATCTCTACTGCTTTCCCTTAAACTGATGCATATATATATATATATATATATATATATATATATATATATATATATATATATATATATATGTTCTATATTTAATTTATTGTTGCGTTATTATGCCATGAGTTGTCATGTGAATGAAATGTGCTGTACAAATAATTTTCCTTGCCTTGCCTTAAATCTCCTTGAAAACTCTAGCTGTTCCAGGGTCTGAATCAGGGATCCACATGAGGCTATATGGTGGTATGGACAATGCTTTGTCAATAGAGGGCACCAATGAGTACATTACTGTGTCATCAGCATAATAATGAATAGAGCTGTTACTAACAAATGAGCCCAGGTCATTTATGTACAATGTGAACAGAATATGACCTAGTATTGAGCCCTGTGGCACTCCTTTTGTAACTTTGAGGAAGTCAGATTGATGACCATCTGCAACTATTGCTTGAGTTAGATAACTGTGAAACCAGTTACATGCATTCGTGTAACCAGTTACATGCATTTGTGTTGAAACCAATTGATCTAAGTTTATCCAAAAGAAGAGTATGATCCACTACATCAAATCAACAAATCATTGACAAATCAATGAACGGGACCATACAACACTCCTTCTTATCTAGAGAACAGATTACAAACGTACATGCTGCTGTCGAAAGTGCTATGTCCAGGTTCGAAGCCAGACTGATGGGAGTTTAAAATGCAATGCTCAGCTAGAAAGTGACATAATTGATTATTGATGAACTTTTCTAAGATTTTAGCTAAACATGACAGTTTGGAGATTGGGCAGTAGTTATTTGGATCACTAGTGTCACCAACTTTATGCAAAGGCAGTACATGTGCTGCTTTCCACACTTTAGGAATATTCCCAGACACAAGTGTTTGATTAAAAGTGGGAGTTAAAGGATAAGCTATAATAGATGCAGCCAATAATAGGAATCTTGTATTCAAAGATCTGCTTCAATAGCCTTTTTTGGGTCAACTGAGGCCAGTGCATCAAAAACCTCCTTAACAGAGAATTGTCTAAGGGAAAATCTTTCTCCAGAAGGGAAACTGTTATTACAACTGAGCCTATCTTTGATTGAGATTTGGATTTTCAAATAGGTGACTAGAAGAAATAAAAGTTATATTAAAAATATCACAGATTTGTTCTTTTGTTCTGAGACAAGGAAAGAATCTAATAAGGCATGAAGAAAAGACTGCTCAACAAAATGTTTAAAGTCTCTATATGATAATTTGTGGTGGAATTTTTTTTTTGTCTGGAATCTCTAATGCAGAAAATTGGACTGGAAATTGGAAATGATCACTTAAGTCTAGGGCAAACACACCATCAGCTGTGAAGTTATGTGGTTTGTTTGTTAGGATTATATCTATCAGGGTCAACTTTTCTGGATTTCTGGTGTCTGGCCGAGTAGATGAAGAAATGAGCTGAGTTAAATTTAATTCAATACAATGATTTTTAGCCCCTCAGAGATAGAAAATAACCAGTCAAGGTCAGCCATGAGCAAAACTTCAGAACCCTCATACTCACCTCACTCACTACCAATTTATCTAAGGCACTTTGAAAAGCAGACGGGGGGTAATAGGCCAGATTACCACCATATTATTATTAGGATTAAGAGAGACATTTAATGCTAGCAATTCAAATTCTTTTGGCAGAGACACAGAGCGTAACACAGGGACATCAAAAGAGTTTCTCACAAAAGTAACAATCCTTTGTGGTTCAGTCCAACATATATGTATTGTAACCGTTAGGTGCGATGACATCATCCTTAATTTTATCAGTCAACCAGGTTTCTGTTATTATTAAAATATCTGGATTGGTTTGTTGGACCCAGATTCTAATGGAGTCCAGTTTTGGTGCCAAGCTTCTCACATTCATATGGATTAATCCAAGACCTCTGCAGTTTTGGAAGTCAAGAGGAGTATCAACTAAAGCTTGATTAGGGGCAGATACAGAGCTCATGTGACATAGGTTGCAAGAAATTGCTCCCTGCTGAGGCCTCCCAGGATGATACGGCCTGTTGTTGACTGGGATTGTAGAGGCGGGACATGACCGACAGGGGAAGCACTGGGCAGTTATTGTAGGTGGTGGGGAAGGCAGACCAGAGCTGTCTGTGTTGCAAGTGGCATTTATATTGCAGGAGGAGTTCATGCAGAGCGGAGCACCTTTATAATTCACAGGGACCTGAAGCTGCTGGGTTAGGTTTAGGGGCTCCACTCCCTAGACCAGGGCCATGAAATCCAGGTTGACCAATGAAATATCAGGTTGATACCCAGCTGGACAGACCCCAGTGGGTGAGTATGGGAGAAGTTCCTACCTTGTTTTATGTCCCCCCAAACAACAATCCAGGGTCCCAAAGGAGCGGGTGTGGAACAGATCCGTGCCTTGGGTTTGGCTCCAAGCTTGGGCCAGTGGTCCTCCTCATGGACTGATGTGATGACCGGTGGCTCCAGCTCTGTGGTTACAGAGGGACCAAGCCAGGGAAGCGTGGTGTTGTTGCCAGGAATGTGGGAGGCTTCTACAGTCAGCGAGTCCAGGACTCATTCATCCTCTTGGAGCTGATAAAGCTCTGGTTAGTTGATATACAGATACAAGTCTGATAAAAATTGGTTAAAAGTTAAACTATCATGGACAACACATTACAAAAGAGTAGTTAAAAACTAAAAAGTTGCTGCGATCAAGCACAAGACAGTGTCGCATAGAGATGCCAGAGATGGAGTGATAAAACCTCTAGATTGAAGAGACAGTTGTTACATCTTCATAGAAGGGGAAGGCTGACGTTACCTGATTTAGAATTTAATTATTTATCATCCAAAGCTTTGATTTATGTCTAAAAACTCTGAAAATTAAAATTGGACGAATTTGGAGAATTCTCAGTTCAATTCAGGGATATTTTGTAGTATGTTTTCTAAAAGAGAAAAACAAAATGTTAGTAATTTTATTATGAGAAAATGAAAGCAGTTTTATCAGAATCATTAGGAATTAGACATTTATGGAACAACTCATGGATTATTCAGGAAAGTGATTCAGGAAAGTGTATTGGTGTGGAAAACATGGGAATTAAAATGCACCCAGCAGGTGAAAGATATTATAGAGGACAGAAAAGTTCAATCTTTTGTACACTTAAATCAAATAATTTGGAGGACAGGTAAACCTTTGGGTATCTTCAATTAAAACAGTTACTTAGAACAGACATGGTAGAAAAATGGAACAAATGTGTGAATGTGTCTCATCAGGTCACTTTTAATGAAGCTTAAGTCTTATGCAGTACAACCTGATGACCTCAGAGATTTGTGTGCATGTGTTTCATAGCCAGAGTGTGTGTATGGTGTTGATTCATAGCTGTTCTTAGTATTAATGCTAGCTGAAGGGCACTGCTAATGGAGCAGGGACAGTGGCAGCCATATTTCTACCACCAAGTTGCAGTACAACCTGATGACAAGAATTTACTTTACCGGAGAAAAGATTCACAAATTTCATAACATGGCTTCTGATGTGTGCATCAAGTGCAAAATGAAATCGGAGACTCTGCTCCATGGTTTCTGGGATTGTCAGAAGGTTCAAAAGCTATAGCTTGATTTGGAGCAGTTACCTACAGTGCTTAAATGTCATATCTCTTTATCTCCTTCACTTTGTATTCTGCATGGCTGTACTTTAGCTGGATAATATTTTATTATTAAAATTTTGGAAATCAAATCTGGCTCCAACAATTCAAGACTGGAAGTCTACTATGAGATACTTTTTGAAAATCAGAAATAGTCTTGCAACATAGAACAGTAACAAGCAGTTCCAGAAAATATAGGGTCAGATTATGAAAGTGCTTGGTCTATAGCCAAAATGTAATCAGGGAAAGGCGGTTATATGTGGGACTTGTTGTTATTAATTTGTTCATATGCTTTTGTTGTTGTTGGTTTGTTTTTGTTCCTGCTTGTGCAGTGGTGTGGAGGATGTTTGTATTGATTTGTTTTATTCTGGTAAGTAATAAAGAAATTTATTCTTAAAAACTGTCAATCAGTGCCATACAGCACACATCAAAGCTACCATAAGTCCTCAGATCTTATTGACCGAGCAATAATTTCCCAAATGACCACCAGCACACACACAAAAAAATGACTAACTTAGTATTTCTAGAGAGAAGTCTACACTTTTTGAATGGGAGTCAATTGGAGACAGGGACTCTTTGGAGCCAATATCTAGTGGCTGTTGGTGGCACTTTAAGGAACTTCTGCATTGGATTCAGCCTCAAGTTGTGGCAGTTGCCGCTTGATTGCAACCCATCCATTTCTCTTCATTTTTCTGGGCAACAGTTAGTGCAATTCAGAGCCCTAACTATCATTGAGGACACTGAGGTCATGTCCTCCATATTTCTTGTGGGAATTTTGGGGTTTTAGCAACTTGAGGGGAGTTTATACTTTACAATTAAAACACTTAGTGGATATTTTATGAGCTGATTCCAGTCTTGTTTGAGTCATACTGACAATAAAATTGACTACTTTTCACTAAACAGTATTTTCCCATTAGACTTTTATTCTCCTGGTAGTGTGCTTTGAAACAGCATTTTGCCATTACCACTGTCTATGGTGCTGATTCTGGAGCTGTCCTGGGTTGTTCTCCAACCAGTAGTTTGCTTCAACTGATCAGCCTCACCTGGTAAACACCCTTTATATGCCTTGTTGTTTGAGATCCTGGTTGCTGAGTCTTGGAGACGCTAATGCCAAGCTACCACCACTGCATTCATGTCTGCCTCATTTGTTCAGTACCTTATGTATGTGGCCAGTTCAATTTGTTACCCCTGCCCATTCTGGCAGTAGCCTTTTTTGTTTATGTATTGACTTCAGCAGAAAAATATGTATGAAAAATTGTTAACTGACAACTTATTCTAATATAAACTGTGACCAGCTAATTTTTGCACCATTACTATTCAGAAACAGTTTAAACTTGCCAAGACACCAGAGATTAAAAGTAGTTTGTCTCATTTCCTGTTTAAAAATGTGATGGTTTGAGTGAATACTAGATCAAACTTAACTGTGATGACTGAAAAGTATCCTAATGCCGGACGCTTACTCACACACACACACACACACACACACACACACACACACACACACACACACACACACACACACACACACACAGACACACACAACCAAATCCATCTCACTGACCCAATCATGACCTCAGAGATTTGTGTGCATGTGTTTCATAGCCAAAGTGTGTGTATGGTGTTGATTCATAGCTGTTCTTAGTATTAATGCTAGCTGAAGGGCACTGCTAATGGAGCAGGGACAGTGGCAGCCATATTTCTACCACCAAGTTGCACTTTTCACACATCTTTACCACAAAGAACTTGTAGTCCTCCCTTCAGTAACAGCCCCAGTCAAATAAATTGTTTAAGGCATACAGTAAGTGATTAGACCTTTTCAGAGAAGGACCCAAGCTAGAATTATATAATGCAGATTCTCAGCCTTGGACTGTGGCTTGTTAAAATGTACCAGTGTGTCTGTTGTGTGGTAGTTCTAAGACTACAAGTACAACTGCTATTGGTACCCTTAGTAACAGTATAGTATGTTAATAAGAATTGTACTGTATTTAGTGGTGTACTGTACTCAGTAGAAATAGTGTGTCTAGCAAGTACCATTGCCAGGAATAGCACTATCCTTACAACTACTTCTACCACTGCTATTTCTACTAGCATTTAAATGCTGAAGCTCGGGAACACCAGCATTTAAAATGGCATCGAGCTCAACTTCTGAGACTAATGGCAAGCCCAGTGTTGTCCTATGAGATGACAGAGAGCCAGAGAATCCAAAATGGAGGAAGCTGTCTGAGGTTAGCTGTGTTGCTCCATTCTCTTTTAATTACAAGGATTAAAAAAAAACTGACACACAAAAGAGGAAAGCTTAACAGACTCTGGGGCAGAGGTCAATGGTATAAATACACCTCTTGAATAAATTGTGTGAACTTAATTGTCCCATTAGCGACTGAGATAATGAACTTGCTAACTGACAGTTGAAATCTGTGTAAAGGAAAATCAGAGATTTCTTTTGAAACACATCATACATGTTAGAAAATAATTGCTGAAAATGTTAATAGACTGTGAACTATGTAGTACTGAATTGCGGAGTTAGACTGTTAAACTGTTTTTCACCATTTCTTTGTTAAGGATTTTTTGGGTGGGACTGAAATGGTGGATCTATGACATAGAGGGGTGACTAGCATGACCCTCCTCCTAACATTATATAAGAACTAGAGCGCTTTGGCATCAGCTGAGTGTCTATTGTTTGATAATGGCAGCATGCAGTACTTTCATTGCAAGTTTAGGATAAGCATCCTGATGTATGCTGCAGTCACAATAGTAGATGTAAACTCTCTAGGCAGATAGAAAGGTCTACACTTAACCATGAGATATTCTAGGTTAGCAGAGCAGTGCCTCTTGCACCAAACTTTGTTAACATAAATGCATAGTCCCCCGTGCCCCACCTCTGGTCTTACCAGAGTCATTAGCTGTTGTATCTGCCCTGAGGATGTAGCCCCCTGGTAGCTCAATGGTGCTATCAGGGACGCTGTTGTTAAGCAATCATGAAGTTGCTTTCCATAATCCTTTTATGAGTGGTGATCCACAGTCACAGTTCATCCATGTGGTTCACCACAGTCTGTATATTGGTGAGGAAAATGCTGGGTAGGGATGGCCGAAGAGGAGTGAGGAGCCTTAGCTTAGCCCTTAGGCCTCCTCTCTTCCATTTGTTAACGCTCTCTCCCATCCGGTGGAGTGGGGATGATAGCCGCTGGTGTCATGGTATTAGCTATTACTGGTGAATGAAGCCATTAGCGCTCAAGGAGTTATTTCAAACCCAGCTGAAGCGTCAGTTGAGTAGGGTAGAGTCAGTTTTAAAGCTCCAGTCCACCCAGAGGACATATCCATGTCCTGTTGCTGGTACATCACTCCTGCAGGAGCCGCCCTGTGTGGCTGCCTGCACTCTGTACAGTCTCACCCTCGCTGCCTCGGCTGCATTGCAGATGCTACTTTGTTGCCTTCGCCATCACTGCACTGTTCTCCTGCAGCTGCTACATCCAGCCCCTCGCCAGCTCTTTTCAAAGAAGTGAGTAATATTGACATTGAACCTCACTGAAAAAAAATGACAATTTAACATGATTGGTGATGGATCCCTTGTTAACTAGTCATTAAAGTTAGATTTTTACTGAAGTAAGTCCACATTTACCTACAAAATAGGTGCCAAACAGTGGCTCCTAGTATTACTTTATTTTAAAATATATCCATGTTGCCTGTCTTACACCTACAAACAAGGCCTATTTTAAATTGTATATTTTCTAAGGGAGTTCAGCATGAGCGTTGTTAAGTTCAGAGGCTCAGAGGCTGTTCAGTTGGGTTTCAGCGCCTTCAGCGGACACATCCCCAGTGTTTCAGAGCTCAGAATACTTCTTGAATTTTTATATGCAATTTTTTTATCATCAAATTTGGCTGGGTGGTTAATAACACATTTTTCTGTGATGTGTAAAACTCACACACAGAACACAAAAACACATATTTATTATTGCTTTACACAGACTTTAAAGGCAGTTAACTGTTGATTAGCAAGTAGCTAACCGAGAGGTTTTTCCATCTTCAATAACTCTTTGTTGAGGGACGGTGTACAATCCTAGGAACAAAACCTTTTCTTCTCAAAATTAGCGTACTTCTGTCTGCTTGGATTTGAAAATTCAGTTCAGCTGAATTGTCTAATTGTGACGTATTAGGGAAGACTCTGAGGTATATTTCATATGCTGCAGTGCCAAGTATAAATATCAGAACATGCCCGCAAGCCTGATAAGAGATGGCGAAGAGATGACATGAATGAGAGATTTATTCCTTTTCTGTGGCAGTAAAGGAAGCTAGCAGAATTTGAGTGTGTAGTTACCCTTTAAGGCTTTAGCAATGCCTATATTTCACAAGCACACAGTTAAATTTTGCTGTGCCACTTTCTGGTGTGACCTGACTTTTTCTTTTTTTTGCCCACTGCATGTAGGAAATTTTCCAGAGGAAAGACGGAGAAATCACATCTTCTTATCAGGAAACATTTACAGAACTTCATCCTCCAAAAAATAATACTCTACCACATATCAGTCAATTCTTATTTAAATAAGCTAATCAGCTGGGTATGAACTAAAAAATAGCATTTAATGGCTCTTAGAGTATTAGTCTTGATGGACTAGTAGACAGAGTGCAGCAGACATGTGATCTTTTTGTGGGGAAGCTTGATGACATATACTGATGGGGCAGAATAGCCTCTCTGTTGTGTAGGTCTTTAACGAGGTTGTTAAATGTAACCAGCAGCTGTAAGCAACTGATTCCACTTGCACTAATATAGTCTATACAGCTGTCTTGTTTGCAGTATAATGGCACCTGCAGCAGCACACACACTCCTACAGACATCACTGTGACTGAGAAGTCAGCCCTTTACGAGAATTAGACAAAGGCTAGTGACCTTATACGTGACTCACTGATAGCACTTTTTAAATTTTAATTTCCTTTAAGGGTTAATTCACCCAAATGACAAGAAAATGGAACTGTATCTAGCCATACCAATATTCTCATCTTTATTTACCAAAATTTTGAGATATCTGCCTCTGAGATATCTGCTGCCCCCAGTATTGAACTCTCAAAGCACTTAAATATTACATTTGCAACACACATTAGCTGCTTCCCTTTCCAGTAACAATGTCCTGGTTATACTGGATAATCTACCTTATTCACTACAGCTCTATTGTACTAAAAGAATAGTTACAGTTTAAACCGTTCACACCTTTATCAATGTGAATAAATGTGTATGTGTGGGTGTGTGTGTGTGTGTGTGTGCATCAGGTGGGCTCTTTGATCCGTACAAAGACACAGCGACTGTTGGATGCCAAGCATGAGCTGATGAGGTGAGAACCAGCTCAGAGGAACAAACACCAATTTCCATTTCTGCAAACTCAGATTACTGTAAGATTTTAGTGGATAAACTGAAAGAAATAAAAGTTAAACAAAAAGTGTTTCATTATTAACTTAGAATCCCTAAAAGTAAAACTAAAACCTCTAAAAGTCGCCAACATCCAAGCTCTCACAATGACTCTTACTGTGTGTGTTTGGTCCAACAGGGCAGAGAGGCAGGCGTGGCTGCTGCAAAAAGAGAAAGCAGAACTTGAACTGAGACTATCTGATCTGAGACGAAGTCATTCCTTCCTCCGTGACATCAGAGAGCTCAACAGACAATACTTAGATTACCGACACACACACCCGCGAGAGAAAGAGACGGTACAAACACACACACACAGTATACTGATGTGAAAATTACTTTGGAAATGGTGCTAATACTGACCTGAATACTGTCTGGTTGTTATTATTATATTATCATACTGTTCTTATTTTACTGTGTGGTCCTCTCTTTTGTGTGTGTGTGTGTCATATGTGCAAAAACCTTGTTTAGTCAATGTATCCAAAGACAGGCAAGGCTAGTGTTACAGTTAGTACTGTTATCTGCTACTGTTATTAGTATTACTGTTAGTGCTCCTTCTACCACAGCTGCCACCACCCATATTAAGTAAAGCCATTTATATGAATATATAGTTGAAGCTTTAAAGGTTTTGTCTGCTTGGGTGCAGAATGTAAACACAGCATTGACGTAGTATCACCCTATTGCTAATGTGCTACAAACTATTAGCCGATTGACACATCCAGCAGACATGGAGCAAAATTAGCATTCATTGAGAGTTTTGTTTCCCTTTACTTGATAAATTCCAATTCCAAAGTCCAATGTTCACTTTTTTCCTCTGTTTTTCTCTCTATCAACTCTTAAGGAAAATGTCTGATACCTCTTTAGCCGCTAAACTCCACTATGTTCATCAACTAGTCGCTAACTTTATCTGTCAGCTGTTTCTGGGCAGGTAGCGTACAGAGGGATTTTCAGAACTTTTTAACAAAAAAAAAAACAACAAAAAAAACCTCAGCTACCTGCTGTGACTGGAAACAAGGTGGAGGTGAGCGATGAGACTGAGCCAAAACTGTAAAGTTGTGGGTTGGAAAACCAAAGCAATGATGTCCAAGATGTTAAACACCTTGTAGATCTGAAGGGAATGGCAGACTACCATATCAGTGACATCTCTCAGATTATAAATACTCATTTGATCCATATAAATCTGTTGATTAGTATAGCTTTAAACTGCAGTACAAAGATGCTGCCTGTGCCTGATATTACTCTTTCTGTCTACCCCTTTGTGTTTTACTGCTGATATCAATTGGGTTTATCTCAGTAAAATACACTTAAATGCACATTCACACGCTCTGTCCAGGGTTACATTGTGTGAGACTGTCTGAGTGTGTGAGAGTGAAAGAGAAAGAGCAAATATGTCACCTCATGATATTAGATTTCTGAAGAAAGGGCTATATTTACGGTTCAATATTGTTGAGCAATAACATTCCTTTTCAAAATGAAAGAAATATCTAACAGGTAGAACGAGGGAGAAAGGGTGTGTGTTGGGGGGGAGAGACAGAGACACGAAAGAACAGACAGCAAAGAGAAAGAGAGGTAAGTGAAGAGAAAACCCTCAGGTTTCCCTGCAAAGACAGACAGACAGCAATAGATAGAGAACAAAAGAGAAAAAGAGTGAAGTAGAGACACAACAGACTGTTGTGAGTGATATAAAAACAACCAACATGAGCACACACACACACACAAACACACACACAGCGAAGAGTGATGATGATAACACCTATATTTCTTGTCAGCTATTGCAGGTCTGGTCTTTAATATGAACTGAGCTTGAGTGTGTACTCGGACATGAGCCGTTTCTTTTCCAAACTTTCCAAACTGCTCTATTATTGTTTTTCTCCTCGACCAGTCAGCTTGAATGTAACAAACGCTGCTGAGATCAGTTGTCTTCAGAGATAATGTTTCTCCAGCTACCTGAGAGCTCTGCTCGATTTTTCTCCCTTTTTTCTCTTAAAATATTAGAGGCTTTTGTTTTTTTTTTTTTTTTTTCACTCTCACTGCTTTTTGTCTCTATGGTACACACATTATTAGGGAGGAGCTTTTGTGGATCTACGGTATTTATACACAGGATCAGACTCATTTCATGCCTGCTTTAGCTCATTTTCTACATCAGTTCAAACACTCATACATACTCACCAGTGCAACCATTCTCCTAAAACATTCCATACTTGGATAGAGTTTGAATATGCATCTGATGTCACTGTTCCTTTCAATCCGTCTCTTCTCAATGGATGATTTTCAACTTCGTCATTAACATCAAATTATCATATTTTTCTGTTTTTTTCAATCATGTTTCTAGAAAATATGCAGAAATTGACACCTGTGGTCCTTCAAGTCGTTCTGCTTTAATATTTTAATTTAAATCTTAAAATTATTTGAGAGCATGCATACTCTATGTAACACTAACAGAACATATCCAAGGACATTTTTCTTTGCTCCTTTTTTAACTTCTGACATTTTTTTCCCATTTACACTCTAAAATGCCCCTTTAACCTTTTAAACTTCTCAGTAAATTACATTAAAAACTTTACATTTTGTAGTCAACAGTGTCATTTCATTTAGGTAAATTGTATTTTTTTACTGCAGTTGTCTTATTTGCTTTTTAAATACTGAATATGAGTTCAATAGAGATACCTGTTTAAACATTATCTGGTGTTGAGGTCAAAATGTCCTGTTTTAAACTCTTACTGAAAGAAAAACTATACTAAAAATGGGTCCTTCATTATGAAACATCATGCCCTTGTCTTATTTTCTGTAAAGAATATGTTACACAACACACTTTATCTGAGAACACATGCTACATATCCAGCACAAATGTACACTCACACCCCATTAACGTACATGAGGGGGGCAAAATATTAGGAACACTTTTCAATAGAATGCACTCCAGTACACCAACCACCACCCACTACGACCTCAGTATCAAACATAAAGTAGAATTATCACCTTTCTGACAAGGTCAACAAAAAATGAAAATGTATTTTCTTTGTAAAAGTAGAATTAATGGCAGAGCTGTTGTATTGGATTGCATTAGATTGCTCAGGTGTTCCTAATAGTGTATGTATGTCCAAAAATGTGGTGCTAATACGTTACACAGGGATTGAAGGATCACCATAAGCCAGTCATCATACAGTGGGGGCATGGACAATTTAGACAAGCTTCTATCTTGCTACAGCTGCCTTGTGGTAACTTGCTGGATATTTTGGCGTCTGTTAATGCGCTCCCCCTCCTTTCTTGTGTTTTCCTCCCTCTTTTCTCTTTCTCTCGCTCTCTCAGGTGCTCCTCATCGCATGATTGGTAACTGGGCTTGCCTCCATATTTAAGAGGCTGGAGGAGTAGTCTCTCTCTCAGCATGCCACTGTTGTAGTCTTTTACTCTTTTGTTCTTATTGTAGTTTGTTTTCCCCCTTTTTGAGGACGGAGGTCTAGTCTTGTTTTCACAGCTTTGTTTGATAGGTTAGGGAGGGAAGCTGTGAGTCTGAGAGCCCATTGTGTGGTTGGCTCCCCCATCTTTATGTTTTGTTTAGCCAGACCTCCCGACTCCCATAGTTTTGGTTAATACTTGACAGTTTATTTAATTATTACTCTTTGTAAATGAAAACAACTTTCTCTTTATAACCAAACTTTGAGTCTGGCATTCTCTCTATATGTCGACACAAGGTTGAGCCAAATGTTTTTTGCTGTGGGCATAAGAGCATCCCATATTTTTATCATCTGGAAGGCAACGAAAAAGGCTCCCACAATGGAAAGTTCCACGAGAGAGAGAGCGTTCTTTCTAGATGTACTGATAACAGCTCACATACGGAAGAGACAACATGTACCCTAAGAACATTTGACCTGGTGAATACCATTAATGGATCCAAAAAGTAAGGCTTTATTAGGTAACTGAAATTGTTTAGCAATTGTTTCTTTTTTCTGGCTTTTAAACCTTTTAACAGATTTCAGTGAAACTGATTGAAGGATCTTTAATTAAGACTGATAAGAGCGACACCCTGCGCGATGTGTGCAACGCTTCTTTTCTGCTTTCTAGTTTTTATTTTAAAATATTATTAGCATTTGTAACCACCTGTCTCTCTCTACATCCTTCTGTCCTGGCCTCTTCTACTGTTCACTCTACAATTTGCTGTGTTCTTCCAAAAAAAAGTTTCTTTTTATCCATGAACAAACTCAGCAGTCAGCTCTGAACTTTGTCCAGTCAAATATTTGCGCAGTGGATGTGATCATCTGAAGCTATGAAAACCAATTTTCACTCTCCCATCATTCAGTCTTATTTTCTTTTTCTGCCCCTGCTCCGTCTTTCACTCTCTCTCTCTCATTGACTTGTCTGTATTGGCTCCTAATAAAACAAGCTGATTTGATCATAGGTTATGATATTGATGGACCACTGACCTCTCGGAGACTGACTGTGATCCTTAGAAGCGTGCACAGACACATACGCACAGTCACATACGCCCAAAAAAGGACACACACACACACACTCACCTTAAACCACTGCCTGTTTAAAAGGTGAAAGTGAATTGATTTCTGGCTGGACATTTCCCTCTTTTGCTGCATCATTATTACACCGCTCTGTGTTGATATGTTTGTGTGATCTTTGTGCTACTCATTTATGGTGGGAAAAAAGAAAGCTCGGAGAGTTTGGGAGATATGAGAGAGAGAGAGACGGAGAGACGATGAAAAGAAAAGATGAGGAAAAAGGTCAAGCACTCGACAAGAGGGATGAAGAGAGAGAAGGAAAAACAAACAAAAATAGAGAGACACACACAGAGAGAAAGCGTCACAGAGAGAATACTCCAGGGGGGTGTGGAGATGAGATTCATATGCCACAGGGGGTCGAAATTAAAGTTTCACAGAACTTAAAGTAAAGCCTATTTATGGGAGCAATTTTCATATTCATGCAATATTTCACACTGCACACACACATACACACACACACACACACATACATGCCCCCACAGACACAAGTGCTTCTTCTGCTGATAAGAGGCTACAGACACTCACCACAGAAACACATTCAGTGAGGACAATTCAGTCGGCACATTGCATAAGTTATCAAGCAAAATCTTAAAATAGCAAAGATAGCAAATTACAATTCATAAAAAAATATATATATATATGAACACCAAGTGTGGCCAATTTAATGGGGGAAATGTACTTCATATTCATGGAGATTCAATATTAGCGAGAACTTTGGAAGTGTGACTCACCCTTATGCAACCAGCCTAATGAAGGCAGAATAAACCCAGTATACAACTTGTCTGAAAGTCTGACATCATGAGGGGAAGTAACACCAAAAGTTTTTCTTTTCTTCTCCCTGCTGCAGCTGGAGATTCAGCCAGGTCATTAGAGCTGCAGCATATAGCCTTTTCATGCTACTTCTTCCATTAATGCCCATGACAGACTTATTAATGCAGGATATTTGCCGAAGTGCGAGCAGGTGTGATTTACCTGCTGGAAGTCATAGACTCTCATTATTCTCAAAAAAAATTCAGTTTAAATCATTACTGTCCCTCAAGAGGAAATTCTATTTGCAGCAAGGAGGCATAAAAACACAAAAACATTAACTAGGTTGTCTGATATACTACCCAGTCGCCAGGTTCAGACTACACAATATCAGCCCTTTAATAGCACGACTCAACAGACGTAGGGCATCAGGACCAAAAAATGGGCATCAGGTGTGATGTGTATCATAGTGGGCGAATACCGATGCCACATCTGGGACTCCTTACGAAAGCCGGACAAAAACACTAGTGTAAGAATTTTTTAACCTTCTCTCACCGAGTAAGACAACTTCCACAATGTGTTCCATGACCAATAGGTGCAGAGAGCTGTATGTTGTATGTGGAGTCGGATGTTCACATAATTCCCCACTGATGTCTTTATTAGATCATAAACCACTGTTTTGATTCATGGAAGGATCTTTGCCCTCTTTGACCTGATGAAGATCCCTCTGCTGATCAGAATGTTGGTTTATGATCCAATAAAGATGTCAGTGGAGCCTTATACAGGGTGCAGGGTCACATCCTATGATCTCCTGTATATGTGCTTCAGTCACACACACATGCTATCTGCAGGTGCCGCTGCATGTTTTATGAGATTGGATAATTACTGTAATCAAAGAGACCCTTCAGCAAGGTGCTCCAGAAAACAAGCCTCGAGTTGGGCCTACTGTTTGTAAAATGATGACTTTATCCTCAACGTATTATGAATTTCTTCTCGAAATATTATGACTTTATTCTTGTAAATGTGAGACTTTTATTCTCAAAACACTAGGATTATTTTATACCATTGTCAAAGACCTTTTTTCTCAAAATATTTCAACTTTATTGGGATTTTTTTTAACTTATCAGTGACCCTAATGCTCTACTCTAGTTGTAGTAGTAATTTGGAGCTGTAAAATTTCAAATTGGGCAATGGAGTGGGGCATAGTGGGTGTGGGTGGAGCTGAGGTAGAGGAGAAGAGGCCGTATCTTTCAAGGTAGAGTATCATTAGTTTAATATTTTATTCACTGAAGTCAGACCACGGTCAGCGAATAAGGACATTCGAACGCCACGTCTCTGTGGAAAGAAAAGAAACTGCCACTTTCTCCTCACGATCACTGAGCTCTCTTGTTCTTTGGTGCTTTCACCCTCTTCTTCCCTACTAACCTCACCTGCATGTACACACACAAACACATTTCGACGCTCACGCACGCTGTAGTCAGACACGTGTTGCTAAGCAACAGAAATGGTCAGGTTTGTCCATTGCCATTTTGTTGATCAGAGGCATGTATTGACTGGTGGTCGCCATTTAATCATGACCTCTGTTCAAATCTAGTGGCCAACCCCGTTGACCGAAACTCTTGCGTGACATAACCCCACTTGGTCCACGTCCACCACCGTGTTCCTCCTCCTTACTCTGTCACACCTCCCCTGCACGCACGCACACACACATCCCTACCTGTGCTGTTGTTTATGATTGCTTACTTTAGTATAATTGTGTGATAGATGTTAATTAAAGGATTACTGATTTTATGATGTTGCTAAAGTTAATAAACTTTGTTGTGCATTAAAGAGAAGTTTCCTGTGATTGTGTGTGTATATATACTGTGATAACAGCTTGGTGACCAGGTCAGTGCTCAAATTCAAACCTTCACTGTTCATCATGTCATGTTAATATCTCTCAGACGTTGACATTCTTGGATGAACACCCCTTCTTGAGACGATATTCAGTGTTTGGTTGTTGGTTCTTGACCTCAGGGTGGTGCCCCGTTATTATTAATTCATATTAATAATTTTATTGGTGTTTTTTTTTCTCCTAACTGAGTCCCAACACCATAATAGTTACTGCTTCACATGAATTCAGTGTCTTGCTTAAGTACACTTGCATGCTGAAGGCATGACCTCTGTAACTATTTGGAAATTATACCCATTTGATCTTTGTACTGCTCCATATAAAGTATACTTTATTCATGCTTGTTGCATTGCTTTATTGAAACTATCTCTATACTGAGTAAAAAAATGCATTATTCAAAGCCAAGATGCATTTTTTCATGACTGCACCATTACAGTAAATAGAAAATATTACATGCAAGTTCTGTGAGTTTGAATAATGTCTGGTCACACATCATGCATATATAAAGTTTGAGTGAACAATTTTTCGGGGAAAATAAATTGAATTTAAACCTCAAGATCTAAGGAGGAACGAAACTGTGTATTCAGTGAATCATTACACTCCTACTGTGCTGAAAACTA
Source organism: Thunnus maccoyii (assembly GCF_910596095.1). Lineage (NCBI taxonomy): Eukaryota > Metazoa > Chordata > Actinopteri > Scombriformes > Scombridae > Thunnus > Thunnus maccoyii. The sequence goes on along the minus strand of NC_056540.1, from coordinate 6,615,610 downwards.
GCGATGCTGTACTGAAGTAAATTATCTCCTAAGTGCTACTGCCTTTTTAGTGACGGTGGAGTTGATGCATCATCCCACTTAACTGGCTTATTTCCTCTAAATAAAGAGATTCTGTTTTAGGAAACATTTTTCATTTAATGGGGCTTTTCTCTCGCCTGTTTATTTTATTTTAAATAACACTCTGTGTGCACATGAAACTTTATGAAAACATGACATCTAGATAAGATTTAACTTGACACACTGGACTAAGAGCTTAATGTCACTAAGATAAATGCACTCACACACACACACACACACACACACACACACACACACACACACACACACACAGCACAGTTATCTTGCAGTGTGAGTTAATTACAGCCCAAGTGTCAACAATTGAAGAGCTTAACTGAGTCAATCCTTTAAAGTCACAGAATGCAATCTGACTTTAATTCATGCAATTGTGGAAAAAACTGACTTCCTTTCCTAAACAGTATAACTGGCATATGGAAGCTCTTAGGCTTTGCAGGCACTGTAAATTGATAAGGTGTCATCTGAATGTCTCTTTCCCCATGTTTCAAATTTAAGCAGCGAGGTAACTCTTGTTTCTCTTTGACGTGTGAATTGGTGCTTTAACATTAAGTCAATTATTTAAAGTTTAATCCTGAAGCTTAGATGTCTGAGCGAATTTGCCAGAATGAGTGTGGCCAAGCAGAAAATCTCTGTATAATTTAAAGAAGCTTGAACCCAGTCAACTTGACCTTATTTTCACGATGCCTTCAAATGTCATGATCCATTACCAGAGCAGCTGTGGTAGAGCTTAGAATTTCTACCACCTGACACTAGGTGAGAGCAGGGTTTTCAAACCCTTTGATACAAGACTTTTTTCTGCCTTAAACCAAAACTCATGATATAAACTGGAACAAAATTTATACGTTCATGGATCCAACTTTGATTGACAGGCTGAAAGTTTTGGCTAAGAGTGAAATGTCTCAACAACTGGGTGAGGATTGATTGCCATGGAATTTAATAAAGACATTCGTGCTCCCTCCAGGATTAATTGTAATAACTTTGTTGATCCACTGATTTATTAGTCTAGCAGCACAAAAATTAGCACATTAAATGAAATAAAATAAAATATTGTTATCATTAATAATTACTACTCTTAGCCAATGTCAGGTACAACACACACCAGATTGTTTTATACCAGTAAAAAAAAAAAAACTCAAGAAGAAGAAATCCTCAAAATGTAATTGAATACACTTGAAATTAGGGCTCAAGTTACAAACAGTGGTGTTTTCCTGTTTTTTAAGAAAAGCTGAATTTATGGAAATACAAGATCTTTTAAGAAGATGAAGTTCTCTTACAGTGTCCTATCTATCATGTATAAAGTAGCACTAGTCTCTGTTACAAAATATATAGTCTTCTTGGGGTGTCGTTTTCTTGGGACACCCACTTCATGGCCTGTCTCTGACATTCCCCATTATATGGAACTTGGCCTTCACTTTGGAGGTGGTACTAGGGCTCACTCCAAATAATGCCACAACTGGTTTTGTGGAACACCAGCTTGAAGTTGCCCTATCACACGGGCCCTATCCAGATCAGTCAAACGTGGCATGCCGATTCTTGGGGCAGACACCTACTGACCACTGTAGCAGGGCCCATGCTCACAGGTGCTGCCAATCAGGTGCCTCAGGGGTACCAGGAGCTCAAAACAAGAGTCAATAGCAACAGCAAAATAAGGTGTTTGGCATTGGCAGAGAAGATTTGGCAAATTTTTCATGGGCGCAAGCCACATACTCAGCTCTGCTGCTCATCCCACAAATGCATTTTCCTTACAAATGTGGCACCATTTAAAAGGGAAATAAACAGGCTTTCCAACGGTATAAACTTTATTGCCAAGAAGCATTGTTACAACAAAGAAATAATCTACCAAACACAAATTTCCTTGCTTTTTGTGCTAAGTTTATATACACAACTATATTTTCCCACACTAGCGATGTGGCTGTACTTATGGCTATGATGGTTGACTGGTTGGTCTGGACTGATATATCTCCACAAGTATTGGATGAATTGCAATTATATCTGATTAAGACATTCATGGTCACCATTCATGGACTTTAATGATTCCTTGTCTTTTCATTTAGCTCCACCAGCAGGTCAAGCTTCTCACAGTGATCTTATCCAGTGACATCTCTCAACATCTACTGAATGAATTGGCACCAAATTTGGTACAATCTTTGATGATGTATCCTAATTTTGGTTCAATTTTGGTGATTCCCTGACTATTCCTCGAGTGTCACCAGACAACTATTGGATGGACTGCCATTAAATTTGGTACACACACTGATGTTCAAAACAGGATATATTGTAATAACTGCTCATCCCTGATATTTTACCTTGTGCCATCATCAGGTCAAAATTTCAATTTGTTTGTTGCTTTGCTTTATGACTAAATACCTGCAAAACTAATGAGCTAACTAGCAATTGTTTGAATGATAACTTAGTAAACTAAGATGCTGAACATAGTAAACATCACATCTTACTCCTCAGTATTATAACATCTTCATGAAAATCGTGTATATTCAATGTATGTCACTGAAAAGAGACTGTCAGTATTTTCTATGCAGAGAGGCAGAAGGCGTCATTGTTTACAGCCATTACACCAAGCTGTTAAATTTAATTTGACAATGATAGTCATTAAAAAAACAACAAAATACAGCTTAGTGTGTTTTAACCCTGTAAAGACTTGCACAACATGCAGATTACAGTGACAGCTCCGTGTCACTCGTGCAAGTCTTAAAACAATTTCACGCCACATATTTTGAATAATGCAGAACAACTAGTAACTAATTTCCATGTGCAAGCATGCCTATTAGCACTGCATGCTAATCCATCCTGTAATTAAAGTTCAACCTTGCCATAAATGTGACAACGGCACAGTGCTTACTTGCTAACCCACACCCCCCCACCCCCCCCCCCCCCCCCCCCCCCCCCCCCCCCCCCCCCCCACCCCCCACCCCCCACCCCCCATATAAGGCTGATGAAATCACATTTTCCAATCTGAATATATTGACCGGGTCAATATTTAAAAGGCACAAGTGATTAAACAAGGCTTCCTGAACTTTAAATACACACACAACACACCACACACAGTTGACAGATATATAGATAGATAGATGGTTAGAAAGACACACACATCGTTGATATCTGGATTAATGAAGCTAGTTGCACTGCTCAGGATGTTTTCATATGCAAATGCTGCTGAGAAGTAAGAGCCCAATAAAGTTCCCAGCTGTTCCCGCCCAGATCTAGATGGGTTTGTTTACTACAGAGTGAGTGTGTGTCTGTGTGTGTGTATGTGTGTACTGAAAGGCTTTATTCTTCTGTCTATGTTAACAGGTGTTTTGTTAACAACCTACACTACCAAACGCTGTTATGGGCTGTTAGCGGTGTCAGTAATCACGTACACGCACACAGAATCACACAGACTAAGTATTAAACAGCTTGGTAATTATGCTAGGAGCATACACACATACACAGATACACACACGCACATCACTTTTGGGGTATTTACATGGACTTACAATAATTTCCTGGAGACTCACCCTCCATAACCAAACCATAACCACTGCTTGCCTAACCCTAACCCTAACGCTAACCCTAGCGCTAACCTTAACCACTGACCCAAAAATCAGTGTTTTACCAATTGGGGACATGACTTTTGTCCTCACACCTCACCAAGACAGATTGACGTAAATCGACTCAAACACACACACACACACACACACACACACACACACACACACGAACACACACACAGGTGATATATCCTACAAAGAAAAATACCCACAGAGTAAAATTGTCTTCCACATAATGAGGCAGGAAGATTAACATTACGATCCTCAACTCAGTTTCTGCTCTCTCAAACAGTTTGAACATGCCTTAATGAGACAGGACTCAAAAGAAAAGAGAAAAGAACAACTTAACAAACAGAAGAGAGAAAGACACTGAGAGGGGTAATTAGCCACCTGCAAATACAGAAATTCACACATTTACACACACACACGCACACACGCACACACACACAGGCACCTGTGCAATCACTGAAGTCAAGAGTCATTCCTGAATACATTTTCATTCTAATTACTACTAAATGAGTTGAATCATCTTCAAGCAAAACTTACCATTTTCTGCACGATGTGACAGCTCCAAATGGTCGTGAGAGGTAACAGTTAGAATTTTGAAGATTTAATTAAGGGGAAAACCTTGTGGTGCGGTGATAGTTCAATAAACTGAACAGAGCACTCTGTCATTGCTGTTTAGGAAACTCTTTTTGTATTTTGTTTTGTAATTGTGTCCCTTCTTCTTACTTGATGTCAGAATAATAGCAATTCTTTAGACTCACATACTCATTTACGCATCAGAGGGTTTACGGTGTGATGTGAATGATGCCAAGGCAAATTGTCATCTCTAAACGATCACTGTCACCACACCCAGTCGTATCATTTACAATAAATGGAGGCCATTTCAGAATTTGTCCGCCAGTTGGGAAAACCCTTTAACATCCTGTGTCAAGAATTTAAGCTGCTCCTCAAGTGTCCTTGAGTAAGACAGTGATTTTGTCCAGTGGTGATCTGTGGCTGAGCCTGACCTCCCTGTGAGGGGAGAGAGGACCTGGGGTGTGCATGAAGTGATCACTGTCATCATATGTGTACGGAATCTGCAGTTAAATAGTTAGGGTAAGAGGTGGGGTACACCCTGGTCAGATCGCCAGTCTATCACAGGACTGACATATAGACCGCCAACCATTCACACTTACATTCACACCTACGGGCAGTCGCCAGTTAAACTAACAGGCATGTGTTTTCTCTCAATACATATACACTTTACATAAAAAGGCCCTGCACACCACCAGGTTCAACCCGGAACCTTCTTATGGGGGTAACCATGGCATCACAGTGCCACTTACTGTTAAAGGTTCAAGGTTAAATTCATTTATCCAAAAAAGGACATAGACACAACTTGGTGTTATAATGCAATATTTATCTGGATATGTTATCCGTCAAACAGCATGTTAAAGCAAGGTGTAAATGCTTGAAGAATGCATTAAGATCAGATTTTCAACTGAAACATCCAGACTGCATGTGGAAGTGGTCTAAGCTCAACCAGATATGCCTGCAACCTGCAAAGTTTGGCCACATAATTGGCTCAAAATGTTGAATGATTACCTAACTCCACATCTTCCAGCTATCTCAAGATGCCCTTCAAAAAGCTACAGATGACCCTTCCCTCAGCGTTGCTTCAGGAGACTCTCAAGGATCCGCTACAACATGCAAAATGAAGGTCACATGAGCAATGGGGGTAGCTGAGCTAGCTTTAGGCCTAGCTAGTAGCTTCTACATTATTGCCTTCTCATATTATAGTATGAGTAATGTTAGCCTAGATAGTAAGGCTATCAGAGAGTAGACTACAGATACCATCAACTGTCTCTGTCTGTCATGTGACCCTCATGTTTGTTCTCTGAAGCGGCCCCTGAGAGTATCCTAAATCACTTCATTGTAACTGGGATGTGCCATGTTTGTTGTCTACCAACTCCATCTAACTAACTTACATATTCAGATCTGATCACAATGTGGGCAGAATCAAGATAATAAGAAGGTTATTAATACCATGTGTAAATGCAAAGCTCTGTGGTCATTATGTGGTCTGTGTGTCATTATCCACATAATGTATCCAGATATAGATATGAAGACTTCAAACCTCCTGCATTTTAGCTGCTTATATAAATCAAAATATGCTTTTATAAGACAGATATAGAAAATAGATCCACATCATTATGAAATACACATATGTAGTACTAACAAACAAAAACACATACAGAGACATATAGTCTGATAATCCCATTATTAGGCAGAGATCCCACCATTGTCAACCACTCGCACACACATACACACAAAGGCAAGCTCCATCTCTGCTCATCACCAAAAACACCACAACATGCAAAAAAAAACAACATTACAAGCATCAGGAGTACCACTATGTCCCATCTTACTAAATTACCTAATTTCTTAAATTAGATACAGATGAGACCACCACATACCAGGGGAATGGTGTTCAATACAGTGCATGGAGATGTTCTGTTGTGGTCGCTGTCTAAAGCAATCATAGCCTCTCTCTTTTCCATTCTCCATGTCCCAGTGGAGTTAGCATGCATGCATTTTCAAATGGATTTTTAATTGCCTCGTCTACACAAATGTGCTTCTGTAGCAAGATTCACTATGATGCACACATTACAATGTAGTTTTTTCCCATTCCTCTCTTCTTTCTCAGTTTCTTTTTATTATATAGTGATGTAGTGATGATTCATGCAGTGTTTGAGCCAGGATTGTTTTGGGCCTTATAGTACTTTTTTGGGGGCATATGTATATATATATATATGCCATCCCTGCTCCGATGCAGACAATAAACTATACTGCGAAAACTGTACACCCATTCAGTGCTACAAAATAATATGAAAAAAAAAATCTATCTATCTATATATCAATAAAAGAAATAAAATGCTATATATAGCACCTGGTATTGATAGACAACATAAGAGTTGTTGATCACAACAAAAATGAGTTTTTGTCTGTAATGTTATCTTTTTAAATGACGTTTATCTGAAAAGTGTTTCCCCTATCTAGTGGGTCGGAATATGATGTGCACAGGCAGCTAACACCATTGACCGACAAACTTATCACTCTGTTGGTCTTTTTGGACAGTGAAAAGACACAGTACTTGCTAATGTACCGTATTAAATATTAAAACAATACAGTATGTAGCATTTATCTTGCTAACAAACCCTCAGTGCCTGCAGCTCCATGCAGGTAAATAAATAATCTGCCACTGGTTACAGCCAACAGTTTAATTTTGTAGTTTAGCTAAGTAATGAAATAAATACATACATGATACAGATTATAAAATCTTAAAATTAAAGGCTAATAAAAGCATTGATCCTGCCCTTGATTTTGAGGGACGATTAGGAACTGGGAAGTTGTAGTAATGGGACATAAATGTTTCAAGGGAGTCATTGCCACAATGCTGCAATCTTCATACTGTACTATCACAGATGCAGGAAGTGGATAAATTAACAGGAGCATATATATTTGATCTTATTGTATTTTGGGGGATTTTTTTTTTTTTTTTTTTTGCTTTGTGTCATGGTGAATACATTATACACACAAATACAAGTTTCACTTAAAGTTTTATTTCCAGAAGTACAAGTGTAGAGCAGGGGAGTTATGGAGTTTTGTTCTGTTCTAATTGTGCAATGTTTAAAATTGTCACCAGACCACAGTGCTGAGCCTCTTGCGACCTAAACAATGTTCTTGTTGTCTCTTCAGAGAAGTATTCTCTAAATAGATGTGATATAAATGAAAATATAAAAGCGACTGTGAGAGATAAAAATAAATGTAGCACATGAGGAGGGACAGCCTCACCATAGGAGATTGATCAAGTATTCTGACTCGAGTAATTGTGAATTAAAGTGAATTAAAGACAGAAATGCATGAGAGCATTGTTATCTATTAGCAGGTATTTGTAGTAAAGTTAGCTAGTGCTGGTCCTTGTGAACAACAACTTCAAAGTCAGTTTCAGAGCAACGAATGTTATTTTTTGAAAACCCACAAATGGGGAGTTAAGAGGTTTCCATCCAAGACAAGCAGGCCTATTGTCACTGGTCCCAGAGGGTCTGCTCTGTAAATAGACAACTTCCTGAAAATAAAACAAGAAGAAAACAGTTGTACTGCGGTATGACGTACAGACACACAGTTGGAAATGGATAAATAATTGCGGCTCTCATAAATTAAAGATGACAGAGAACAAAGGCTGCATACTGCCATGAGAGTTTTCAGAAAATAACTAAAAGAGCAAATGAATAAAATAAAATAAAAATATGCTATCATTGATAATTACGGCTCCTCATTTAAAAAAATAAAAAAAACCTCTCAGTCTCAAGCCGGGTATGAGCACATCAGTTTATTTTGACACTAGTAAGAGAATTCTGCAGGCTTTGGGTTTATAAAAAACATAATCAAATACACTCAAAAATGCAAAAGGGTCAAGGTAAAAAAGGCTATTTACTGAGTTGTATGAAAGGTTGTTTTTTTTCTTTTCTTTTCATATGCTCAAACGCATTCACGTAAAAATAAATGTACCTCCAGCTATGTGACTAACTGGCAGTGACACGTAACTGACACAATATGTATCAGTGTGGAAATGAAACATAAGGTTAATTGACTGCCATTATCAAAGGAAGGAAAGAGCAACGTAATGTCAACATGACTGAAAATCCCCATGACTGGGAATTAAAGGTTACTGTAGGGTAACAAACTCCATTTGCAGGCTCCATTAGCATGAGGCTAATTTAACTTTTGGCCCAGGATAAAAGGTTTCCAAAATCACAGTCTTGATCTGTGATTTTCAATAGCGCGACCAAAAGGCTCTCAGGAGGAGTAAAATGAATCCCAAAGTAAAACTGGCTTTAATTAATGATTATTTTGGCCACCTGGGGGCAGTGCAACAAGCCGTACACATAATTCAGACATATTACCACCTTATAAAGTTTATATGGTGAATGTGCCTGCAAATACTGACTTATTGAGCAGACAGAGCAAAATTAGTATTCATTTGGAGTTGTTTGTGTCCACTTGATTAACCTAAGTCCAATATTCACTTTCCTTTTAGCTCTCTTTTGCTCTCTGCAACTCCTGAGGGAAATATCTCGATCTTTAACTGCTGAATGCTTCAGTATGATCACCAACTAGTTGCTAACTTCTCTGCTTTGTCTGGCTGCTGGGCAGGTAGTGTACAGCAGGTTTTTTAAAGCTCTTCCGCTGCTTTTTTTCTGCCTGATGTGGCTGAAAATGACACTGATGAGAGTGATGAGAGCAAATTAAAACAGTAAAGTCGTGGCCTGTAAAACCAAAACCAGCTAAAAGCTCCAGGGAACTTGAGGGAACTGCAGCGCCAGGTGTATCCGTGGACTTGTCATTACAAGCAACACTTTTCACATTACGTGTGTTGTGGATATTTTGAGTGATGGTCAGCAGTGGAGAAAGGTGCACACGAGACTTTTGATGTCTTAATGCTGAAAATGTTTATTGAAAGCACTTGGCCAAGTGGAGAACCAAAAACAGCAAACACCAGAGTGTTTTGCTCCGATGCTGTCTCCTTCTGTTCTGCCCTCTGAAGGTCCAAGTCCTAGTCTTTATCGGTCTACAATATGAAAAATTAGTCTGATTGGTTCACTAGTTTCTAAACAAGGGACTGCACTTTACCCGTGACAGTTTAAGTCACGTTGCATGTAATTTCAGCAGTTTTGGTTTGAGCATCTGACTGTGTCATCCACCTATCTGTGTTGTTTAGGGAAGCCTCCTCTGACCTTGGTAACCATGGAAATGCTGATATACCCTCTATCAGAGAGGTTTCGGCCTTTGCCCAAAACATCACAGACAGCTGAAGTCTCAAGGAGAAGATATCTTAATCTCTGATTAAAAATTACAGTGTGACCTCAAAGCCAAGCTTGACCCAATGTAACCCAATTTGTAACTTCTAAAGATGGAAAATTCCATAACAGCGTGTAGACATCTGACCCCTTGTTAATACAACAACACTGAGAATACAGCTTAACTAACCACAGTATTGGACAAAGTGAAATTTCAACCTGATGATGGTGTTAGAGGAAAAGTCAGGGGATCATGAAAGTTATTACCATTAATCCTAAGAGAGACAAGCTTTTCTCACCCACATTACATGACAATCCATCCAACAGTTTTGGTGACATTTAACTGAAAACCAAAAATGTGAACCTCATAATGGTGCTAGAGGAATGGTCAGGGGATTACCAAATTCAGAAGGATTCATCATCTGGGAACCATGAATTTCTGTCCAAATTTGTGATGGTAATCCATCCAATAGTTTAGATATATCAGTGTGAACAAAAGTGGTGGATGGACTGGTAATTGTGATTACTTTAGATTACTATAGACATCCTCTCTGAAGTGACAGTTACTTAGTAAATAAACTGTTTTCACCAACTCCTATATTTGCTGTCAGTCAGTCTGCTAGTACCACTTTGACCCGCCAGTATGTGCATAAAACTCAGTATCCTTTGACACTCTGGTTATCTTGGATGATTCCACAGTGCATGATTTACATCTGTGTACCCCATGGAGGAAAATGGAGTTTGTGTTGCAAACCAACAACCAATGGTTGCTTTTACCCATGAACTTTCCCAAAGCTTCACCTAGAAATTAGAGTTGACTAACCATACTGACCATACATCAACCATAGTTTATTTGCCATAACCACAATCTTTCCCTAACCCTACCAAACCATATTTACCACGCAAATAAATTGTAAAACACTAACATTGAACATAACTTGTGGTTTTGCAAACTCATTCAATATCAGTGATCTGCAAAAGGGTACAGAAGCATTTGATTGACCCAAGTTCCTTAAAATCACTGACATGCAATGCATCTAGATTATTAAAGTTTAAAACATTTTTTAAGTATAGAGGGTTTTCTAACTGGTACTTTTTGCATATTTTTCTATATGTTACTTCCTTCTCCCCTGTGCCTTACAAAGTAATATAAAAATAGTGTTAAATTTGCCTGAATAATTTTCACAAATTAAATTCATATGAAAGTTTGATTGACTGCAGACAATGGTTTAATACAACCTGGTCATGAATTTTAAACATGTTTTGTAATATTTTTGTTTTCCTTACCAGCTACCTTTACAATATTTCAGACTGCATGAATCAAACAGGGGTCAACTGCACTCAAAACACTTTTGTCCCTCCCAACCTGGCCTCTTATTAAAAGCTGACCCAGTGGTTGTACCTTCTGAGTATCCCAAGAGCCATTCTAATGAGGAAGCTGCCCTGACCTGCTCTCAGGTGAGAAGGCCTGGAGGAAGGGTCACATAAGGTTATAGAGCATTATGGAATTAGTACGCAAGCCAGCTCTGCCTCAGACACTATTGTTTTTACTTTGTCTTCTCTGTCCTTTTTACCATCTCTTCCTTACCTCCCTACCCTCACTTCCCTCTCATCTCTCCCTCATTCTCCCTGACCCTTACCTCTCTCTACACCCCCTCCTCCCTTCCTTGCTTTCTCTCCCCTCCTCCTTCTTCTGTCTGACAGTCAGTGAGGTGTGCAAAGTAATTTTCGGAGGCCATTTCCACATCCCAGGAGAGGCTCCGAATTGTAGAATTTGTATTCATCGCGGCACAATAGAGAGCAACGGCTGAGAAAATCTAACTTTCTTGAAAAGATGATGAGAACAGAAGAAGATAGCCAAGTGTATTGTGGGAGGTAGTGAAGTGCATTGAGAGCAGGAGATGCAAACATGTTTTTATACAGTTGGATAGAACTGCAGTTTTTTTTTCTGATTGGATAAACATGGTTTTAATGATGAATGTGATCATCTCTGCACTAATCTGACCTTTATTACTCTAATTGATTAAAGAGGGATGATCAGGCTTGAATTAACTCAAGTTTGATTCCCACAGCTTAGGAATGGTCACCATGATCCCAACACCCCAAAAGGCTCATCCCAGATCCCTTAAAACTACAGACCCAGACACCTCTCACACACCTGCTGAGCAAATGTCCAGAAGTTCATTTTCATAAAGACCTAGTTTAAACAGCTGGACACATATAATTTGTGGAGTAACCTTTAAGACGTATAGAGGATGCTGCAGTCTAGGATTATATGAATTTGGTGTAAACTGCATGTTTGTGTATTTTCATCGACTTTTCCATAGCCTTCCATACAATCCAGCCTTGTTCTGTTGAGTTTCTGAGGCATGCATTTATGATAAGAGGTATAATACAAGAGTGTGCTTTAACTCCCTTTTTGTTTTCCCACTATACATACGAATCAAAAGCAACAGCACTTACACACTTACAGCACTTTTTTACATTAAACATCCTTATCAAGTATGAAAATTTGATATATATTTCCTTCCTCAAAGACCATCAATTAAGTTAGAAAATGACTACTGTTTAGAAGACTGCAGACCCAAAGTCAAGATTTATGCAGATATTTTAACCCCCGCATTTTGGGTGGAGTGTCCATTCATGGTCCGGTATGTAGTTGTGTATATTGTGAATTTTAACAATTAGTTAAAAATATTGTTCTGTATTTACTGTTATCCCATATCTACAAAGACACTTCCTGTTTTTTTTCCTTATATCTAGGGACATGTCAGCTTAAACCTCTTAAAGCGCCAAGATTTAAATGCATTACAATCCAGAGTTGCTGAGATTCAATGCATTTTTGCCTTCTTTAATTTTTCTGCATTTAATGGCTCCCCTACTTTCTGCTTTGTGATTTTTTAAACCGGTAAACAGTATAATCTGTGAATGTCTGGGGTTTTATGTTTGTATTTTCATGTACAGTAACGTAATCTCCATCAGTCACCCTCACATGCTGCTATTCTTCACTATAGCTATTTCATACATCAGACAAATTTGCATGCAAAGTAGTGGAGAATAAGTTCAGTTCAAAAAAGTTGTTTATTGTAGACTTTTTGTGAAGATGGTTTGGGGAATGGGCTGTAGTGGCTGGAGAGAGGGACATGCAGAAGAGCAGGTAACTGAGTCATAGTTGTCGGCAGAGGCTGAGCAGACTGTGTGCAGGTTCCAGAGCTGGAGCTTGTAGACATGACAGAGAGCTGGAAGAGAACAGAAAGGCAGGCAGAGGGAACTGGAGGGCCACGCCCAGCACACACACACACACACACACACACGCACACACACACACACACACACACACGCACGCACACAAACACAGAGAGAGACAAACCGGGGACAAACAGGAAAGACAAGGGAGGGGAGAAGCAGAGCAGATGCTCTAACAGCGTCTTTCTGTGCAGTAGACAACTGGTTAGCAAGGAATATCATCTGCAGACATAAGCGATGTCAGCTACATTGGTTTTACAGGGGACAGGTCACATCCTCCAAGGCCAAGCCAAGCTGAGGGACTTTTTACTCTGCCTGTTTGTTTGCACTGTGCAGGCATCAGTGCAGCAGCATCAACATAACACTGACACAACCTCAAATCATAGATATCGATTAGCTGTATCTACAGTGTTAAAGGAGCAGCTTCTGCTAAAACTCTAAAAAAAAATCTAAAAACCGGCAACCCCAATTTTTACTTTCTCATCTTTAAAACTCTTGATAAAATGATCTGTTTTTCAACCTCAGTGAGATACTGTGGGTATATGAAGGTGATGAGAATAGAAGTAATACTGATGCAGTGGATAATTTGGCGTAAATGAAAGAATGATTTTTTGACAAGAAACAGATCCTTGAAGATCAGTCAAAGACTGTTATCAAAAGGAGTTAGAATTGAAGGGAGGTGGCACAGCAACTCCTGATGAAATAAAACAAATGTACATATCAAAGTCATCTTTAGACAGATTTGAAGGGTGTACAATGTATTTAGAAAATTATAAGGAGGAGTGAGAGTGAGAGAAATGGTGAACCAAATCTAAAACATGTTGTCTTTTTACTCTACCATATTGTATCTGAGGCCCTTTAACTGTCCCACCTCAGATGATCAGAGGGCTTGGCTAGGAGATAATTTATCATAGTTGAAGGCAGCAAATGTGCTTGTAAAGGATCACTCATAAAGTCATCAAATCAGAACAGGTGGATAGGCAGATGGAAGGGGGAGGAGATGACTATTATTAGATGAATATTATCAAGACACAAGAATATTCAGAATGAAAATTACTTGAAATTTCCAGGCACCTTAGATACATCAAGAATTGGACTTTTTTGTACAGACAACACCTAAACATATTAATTGTGAATTTATTCTCCAAAGAGTTTGTAGACTTGGTACTTACTACTGCTGTAACATGTCTTTACATACTAAAAACAACACAGTTTTTTAAAAAGTAGGTGGGACAAAATGTTTTTTTCTTGTTTCTAATTAGCCCAAATAATGTCATTTGTATACATAGGGATGTGTGATTGCAAGGACAAACTAGATATAACAACTGTACAAACATGTAAAAAAAATCTACTCACTGTGTTCTTGTGTTTTCTGTTTGTCAGACTTTGTGCATTTTTCACAGAATTTTATGTCACTGTGCTATCAGTACACACTGCAAGACATATTGACAAACATCAACAAAGCAAGACAAGCTTCAATCATCCATTCAGTCAAAATCTCTTTGACAAATAGCAAAAGACACAGACATGACAGATGATCATGTGCAGCTTGTTTGATAGAAAGCCTGACTTGTATCAGTGTTACAAGGTTAGATTAGAGTTCAACTGCTCTGTCAAAACAAGGTTTTTGTGTTTTCTATGTGTGTGTTTGAGAAGCATGATAGACAGGCTGTATACAGTACACTGTGCACATAAGACTGTGGTCTCAGTTTTCTTAAACTTAAAATGACTTTCAGCCTCAGATTTTTTTCTTTATCCCATTGTGTCTTATGGAACTTTCTAAACCCTGTAAGGCCATACCTCTCATGTGTTGCATTTAGTGTTCAACTAACCAACCACTGATGACCCTGCACATCTGTTTTCCATTGGTCATTTACCCTGTATTTATTCTAGAGGACGTCCCGTTTGGTTAATACATTTCCTCCATTGTTGTGTCTCTTGTGCCATTGTAGCTAATAATTTCTGCCTGCTACCTGCCTGACTGTCAGTTTCTGCTTTCCTGCCTCAGCAGCTTGGATGTATTTGCCTGCTCTTACCACCCACGAAATTCTATTCCTGGTTGTCAACTCTAAAATAAATGAACTATGTTAAATCTACCTGAGTTTGTTTTGGGGTTCACACCTCGCTCAACGGAGCCATTACAGACCTGTGTTTGCACAAAGTAGTGTGATGTTGCAAGTTGAAGGTCAGGGTGAATCGATGAACATTCAAAGTGCTTCACTTTGACATAAGAGAACAAGGTCTTCATTCACTCAAACATGTGTTTTGCTCATTGTTACATCAGTTGAATGTTTGAGCTTCTCTAAATTCTCAGTTTATATATTGTAAGATATTAGCAATATGGAGAAACGCATACAGTGGTCTCACTCTTTCAGTGGCTTTTTTCCATGCTTGTAGAGAGTTTTAACCCACACACACACACACACACACACACACACACACAGACACACACACACACACAGACATCCACACACACACACACACACACACACCTGTCAATGTGATTTATCACAGGTGAAGACAGGAAATAGACCCTCACAGATCAATCATAGACTTATCAAAAAGAGTCAGACTTAAAGATTGGCCTTGTCACAAAGTGATACATAGACCATGTCAGAGTGTGCGTGTGTGTGGGTGTTTGAAGATGTGTGAGTGCCACCATACATTTGTGCATCTGCCACTGTGTGCATTTCACACTTTATACAGTGTGTGTGTGAGCATGTGTGTGTTGAGTTCATGTGAAAAAGGAAATGTATAAATCTTTAAGATCACTCTGATATCAATCTATGGAAATAATTCCTTTAAATAGAGTCCCATATTGTTCTAAATGCCACATGCGCACACACACAAAGGCACAGCCTTTCTGAAATATGAAAGCCTATTCTATGTTGATTTTATCTCTTTATATGCTAATGGAGAGAGCTCCATGTGTGATAATAAAATAAATTCATATTGATAAATCTTTTCTTATAAGAAAATATTTCTCTCTCTGTTACTCAAGCATAAATCCCATTCTTTGCTAAACCTGAATAAAGCAGACTTCACATTCATGACTGCTCTGAAGTCACTGTTTGCTGCTACTGTAGAGTTCAAGGCAGACTGCTGACATTTCCTATGTTGCTTTG
Source organism: Thunnus maccoyii (assembly GCF_910596095.1). NCBI lineage: Eukaryota > Metazoa > Chordata > Actinopteri > Scombriformes > Scombridae > Thunnus > Thunnus maccoyii. The sequence continues at coordinate 6,599,770 of NC_056540.1, read as the reverse complement.
GTAAAGCTTTATTCAACATGCCCTTAATTTCTTAATCATGCTGTAGGAAGTTTCTGTGCTAGTAATTGGTTGGAATTAGTTAAATGTGGGTGTACCAATTGAACACCGTCTCCATTTCTCCTATAGTTAGTAAGTAAATCAAATTTATTTGCAAGGCACCTTTGAATCCAATGCATGTTCTATGCATTTAGTTCTTCCCAGACACCTAGCTGTAGCATTTTGCTCCAATTAATTGCTGCATCATTGAGGCAGGTATATAACTAATTGAAGTAGTCAAGGTAAGAGGACAAAGGGTTGGGGAAAATGCTCAACTATGTTTTGGGGTGCATTCGTCCGAATTGGGAATATTTCTGATTTCTAAGCAGCAAGACTGACCAAGAGTCTTACTGTACTGATTGAAGTTGAGGTTTGGGTCAAAACAACTTGTAGATTTCTGGCTGAATGTTTTAAAGGGGAACTAAGTATTACAAAATGCCCCGAGTGGTGTCAGTTGAGGCAGTGTTGCCTGGGGCTGAAGACTACATATCTGAAAATGAAAAAAATCTGGGGGTATGGAGTTAGAAAGAAGTGAGGTTACCAGACCTCTGTAACCCACTCCTCATCTCTACTGGAGGCTAGTGGCCCAAGGCTACATTAGCCAATACTGGCATAACATGTCCAAGTCCGTACAGCTGAATGAACTGAGCCGAGTTGCACTGTGGTTAATGTAGGCACCAGGTTTTGATCAGGAAGAAAGCATGGAGTAAAAAAGACAATATCTCTTGTTGTTCTGCTTTAAAAAAAACTGTCCATTGTGAGTCCAACAATCTTTTAGAAGTGCAATGCTAATTTGCTGGAGTAGCCTTTTAAGTTAGCTGTTGGCGGTTTGAGACGCATTCTAGCGAGAAAGATGCAAATGCATCCGTCTCTGCAAGAGACTGGAGTGGGACCATGATTTGAATCTAGCCTGGAAAAAAACAACATGTATTGCAACAAGTTTTGTGATCTGGCCAACTGAGATGCATGTATGTGGCTAAGTGTAAATGAAAGTGTCTTAATTCTCATCTGGGATCTGGATACAAGCCACTTGAAATGACAAGTGTAAATGGGAACAAAAGGACCTGTAAATAGAGCATCATCCCTGTTTCTACTTTTTGGTGTTAAGTGGATCTTAGAGTTTTCTCCATCAAAATGAAAAGATTTTCTCTCCTGAAGGTAAACACATTTTGTGGAAATGGAACCCACTAAAAGTACATTTTTTATGCAACTAAATATTGAGCAAATTACTAAAAAGACACAGAACACTCAGTGATTCCATATGTACATCTTTTAAATAAAATATATATGAGTGAAAAGTAGTCTGCATGCAATACAATACAAAAAAACAAAAAACAAAACAAGTCCCAACCATTAAAAAGGGAAAGCTTCCCTCTAAACCTGACAGTAGAGAACAACAGGAAATATTTGAGACCCACAGCCAGAATACAAGTCAAGTAGATGGATGTGCTTTAGACTACTGGAGCACCAGGGCACCATGAAAACTGTCTGTGACAAGGGCCACTATAATTCAATCAAGTGACAAAAAAAAGTCATGAGTTATGTTTTTCTTTTCCAGACATTTCTCCAGTATGAGAAAATGGCCGATTCACCAAACATAAACCTTAAACCTTTAATTACTTGTCTAACCTAAAGGCAAGGCAAGTTTATTTGTATAGCACATTTCAACAACAAGGCAATTCAAAGTGCTTTACATAGAGCATAAAAGGCATTAAGACAGAATATAAAAACAACACAAGTAAAAAGACTTTGAAATACAATTAAAAAGTGTTAAATTTGGAAATAAAAAGAAGCTAAAAAAGGAATAAGAGATAAAACAGGAGAATAAAAGTTGCAGTGCAGTGTAAAATATTAACCCTCAAATTTGGTTTCAATAAAAGGCAGCAGCAAACAGAAAAGTCTTCAGCTGTGATTTAAAAGAACTGAGAGTTTCAGCAGACCTGCAGTTTTCTGGGATTTTGTTCCAGATATGTGGAGCATAAAAACTGAACACTGCTTCTCCATGTTTAGTTTTGACTCAGGAGACAGAAAGCAGACCTGTTTCAGATGACCTGAGAAGTGGTTCATAATGTAGCAGAAAATCAGAAATGTATTTTGTCCCTAAACCAGTCAGTGCTTTATAAACCAACAGCAGTATTTTAAAATCAATTCTTTGACAGACAGGAAGCCAGTGTAAAGATCTGAGAACTGGAGTTATATGATCCACTTTCTTGGTCTTAGTGAGGACTTGAGCACTCTGATACAGCTGCCCCTTGGCAGGCTTCCAGAAAGCTGGCCAATCAGAACAGAGTGGGCTCATTGGGAGCGGGGCCTTAAAGAGACAGGAGCTAAGACTGCCTATTAGAGGCAGAGGCTGAACTGAGGTTCTGCATAAAGATCTAGTATAAGATAGGAGCTTTTTGAACTGTGAATCATGCAAAGAACTTCACTTATCATTCATTTGTCATTTTTTCTGACATCATATCCTCTTTGTTGTAAAGTCAAAGTTTAGTTTCTCTGCTTTCAGAGAGCTTTACTAAGTAAAGAGAGTGATTAAAGGTTTTCTGGCTGTAATAAGTCTTGCTATCGCTTGGCCTGTGCTTGCATCATCAGTTAGAGGATTTGGGGTGGTGAGCAGACCCTTTCTAGGATGTGCAGAGAGAGAAATGGTGTAATGCAAGCATGTCATATGTCAGACACTTGAAATATAAACGGCAAGGTGTTCACCTGAAGCAATAGTTAATCTCAGAGTAGAAATTCTGTAATTATCTGCAACTCACACTAAAGTTCAAACTCTGGTCAGGTTTATAGCAAAAAACAAAAATCACAAAAAGACTCCACTCCAACTTTGAATTGCTGCCTTGCCTTGTTTGTTTGTATGTAGATGTCTCAGTGTATCTACAGCAGTATAACACTTTCCTCCTCCTAGAATAACATTACATATACTGTGCAGTAAATAACTTTTGGACTATGGCCACAAAAAGTTTCAACAACATTGTTTCCTCATTGCTTGAAGAAAAGTAATATTTAATTTCCTCTTTGGCAATTAAAACCACCAGACCCAGTATAATTTAGAAGAATGCTGAGATGAAGCTAAATTTGACTTGAGGTGAAATGCACCATCAAAGTCATGAGCTTATAGCTTCATGGCAGTATCAACTGGTGGTATGATCAGTTAATATTTACCTCAGGCAGAAATTTGAGGTAAAACACACATCTTGAAATACAAGACAATGTGTCTACTATAGTTGACCAATACTGATTCAATATGCATACAAATAACAAGCAAATGACATTTGTTCAATATTAATTTGCTTAATAATTTCACAACAGTAGTTATATTATTATTAGGACTGCATAAAATGTGAAAGCAGTATTTGGATGGAATTTGCAAACAAGTGCTGAAACATTGAAAAAAAGTACTTGTATAATATTCCTATACCATCCCTATACAGACTAAGACCATCTCTAACAGGATTTAGTGAGCTCAGCAGACTTTAAATTCTTTTATGTAATTTCTAATTTCAACTTGATATTTTAACAATATATTCCCAAGTAACTAATGATATTTCTTCCTTATTGTATTTTGTGACTTTATACAACTTAACTTTAGTGTTATATGATCATATAGTAGCGTTGTGTTGTAGCTACTCAATAGTTATTTATATATTTTTTATCATAAGTGTGTCCTGTCCAGAGGCTCTCTAGATATCATTGGTGGAATGTAACTAAGTACATTTACTCAAGCACTGTACTTAACTTGAGTATTTTCATTTTGTGCTACTTGATACTTCTACTCCACTACAATTCAGTGGGAATGTTGTACCTTTTACTTTACTACATTTATTTGACATCTTCAGTTACTAGTCACTTTTAAGATCAAAATTTTACATAAAAGCACATATAGTAAGCTTAAGACTTACACTGTGTTGTAATGATTAACCAAGTGGCTCCCAACCTTTTCTTACAAAAAGTGTCAAGTTGGGCCTCCTTGTCATGTTTCAGATGTCTTTGACTTGTTAGCAGTTCCAGCAAAGAGACGTTTCCCCTCTAGACTTTTAACATGGCTCCATTTAAATAACTGTTTGAAACCCAGAGAGATAAAACTCTCCAATATTTCACAAAACACATCAACAATCAGAGAAGCATTTGAAAAACCAATCCGAATTTCTGCATCAGAATCTTCTATCATTGTTTAGGTTGGGAACCACTGGACTAAACTACCTAACTGTATATGAAGTAGTTAAAACTAGCTCTACCTCCAGCAGCAGTAACTTGTGCTTACATGTTGATTCATTGATGCATTAATGATGTACTTTTATACATCAGTCACTCTGCTAAAGAGGTACTTTAATAGAAATACTTGTTTACTAGTGTACATTTAGCCAATCCTGTATTTTTACTTAAGTAGACTTTAAATGCAGGACTAATTCTTGTAATGGAGTATTTTTACATTGTGGTATTGCTACTGCTACTTAAGTAGATGATCTGAGTACTTCTTCCATCACTGCCAGATATTGGGGGACATATTTGTTAGCTTAGTTAGTTGACTGCCACAGGAACAGAACACACACCGCTGCAGCATTATCAGCCGTCATATAAATGTCATTCACTCATTCAAAACAACAGAGTTTTGGATAAATGAGTTATTGATACTGACATGATCTTTTAACTTTACACTGTGTGTACGTGTGTGCGTGTGTGTGTGTGTGTGTGTGTGTGTGTGTGTGTGTGTGTGTGTGTGTGTGTGTGTGTGTCAGGAAAACTAACAATGTCTGCCTACAAAGTAAAATATCTTAAATTGAAGGGCATACTTCAGTTCTTTTAATTTGTCTTGTGCATGCCTTTGGGGCCTGTTATGGTTGCCTGCCACACACACACACTCATAAACACACACCCACACACACACACACACACCAGGCTGTATTGTACACATGACCCCCGCCACACACATACACAAACAGATATGCATAATCAGACACACACACTCACAGTTTTCAAAGAGAAGGGAGGCAATACAACGTTACGCCTTTTCCCTAAACCCTGAGCTCCAATCTGATTAGAGGGAAGATCAAAGAGAGGCAGTCAGGTTTTTCTGCACAGGGACTGGGTCTAAATCACTGGAGAGGGCTCAGAGCAGAAGAAACAATCATATTTATTCTATTCACTCAGGTTCCATTTCTCCTCTCTCTCTCTTTCTCTCTCCCCATTTTGGTTGATGTCTCTCTCAAACCATTTCTGTTGAAGTTTTCCCTTAAATGTTTTCCCCCTAATCAACATCTCTCTTTTTGTTGTTTGTCACCACTTCTCTAAAAAGTCCCTCTTCCCCTATCTATTTTACACCTGTATCCCCTTAACTCTCTCCCAGTTTTCATTTTCCTCTCACTGCACACCTCTGTGTCTCTTTCTCCAACTCAGCCTCTCAGATCCTCTTAAGCTTCAACAATGGTAAACAATTCTTTTATTGCCTGATCCAATTAAACAGCTTAAAGTTCCATTCTCCTCCGCGGCAGGCTAACAGCTTCCCCTTTGTGTATTCTGCAAATCTCAGACAGCTATCATGCTTCAATGGGAGATAGGAATCTCTTCATAAACTGGCCCCGTTTATTAAAACACATCAGGAATTACATTTCCATTTGTTAACAGCGTGCAGAGGTTGATGGTATGCACTATTACATTATCTCATTAAAGGTACAATCACACTTATACGAATTATATAAACTATCTGAAGTGTTTCTGCATTGAATCTCGAACAATTTTAAATTGTATTCTTTCAACCATCAACACTCTGAATACCTGACATCAAAGAGTTTTACTGAATGAGAATTTAAGTTTACCTGAGCTCATTTCCTCTCTATTGCGAGCAAACAGCATTCCTTTCATGCATAAGGCCTACGGGTAGTTTTCTGACATCTATCTCCTTTAATTGGAAACAGACATCATCTGAGTGTAATAGATCAAACTGGCAGCCATCTAAACCAGATGAACAGGTGTTAGTCAGCATGTGTGAGCTCAGTTTATATATTTGAGGTGCACAATGGGGCTCTGTCATAAATGTTTTGTCATGTTTTTCTATGTTTTCTCTCAAAGTCCCCCTCCACTCAAAAATGTGTTCTTGTTCCTACAGTTGGATGTTTGAGCTTCACTGTACAGAATGCTGTATGTGCAGAGTTTGACGGTAGAAGGTTGTTTTCACATTCATCTGCTGAAGAAGAAAAGTTTCTCTGTGCTCACTGAAAATTAAGATGTGTACCTACGAACGGGATTTGTGACATCACAATTAATTTGGAGCCAAAAATGCAGCATTTTTAATGAGGGAGAAGATTTTTTTAACTAGTTAACTGAACTTTTTTTTTTTTTTTTTTGTGGAAAAAGCATATTAGACACAAATAATTATTCCAAGCAGAGTATTTTTATATGTCCCAAAACATGTCTGGAGGGAATCTTTAAATTTGTTTATGAAAAACATAATGAGAGAAAAATAAGAAAACACTAGATCTGAATCATGAAAACGAGCACAGAATACTGATTTATTCTTATCCATGTGCAAATTAGATAAAACTGATATATACAAAAAAAAAAACTGGTAAAAAAACCCAAGATGCCTGGTAAGATTACTGCTGAATCCACACCTCTTCTACATGTGTGAACAAGTAAAGGTGACCCATATCAAAGTAAAAACCAAAAACATCTGGCAGGTGTAGTATTAACATCTCAGGAGCAGGAAACTGGGATGTAACATTTCCCTTAAAAGCCTGAAATCAGTGTGCACAATACATGCACAACTGTGTGAACAAACGTTTCATGATTGAGGCTTTTTAAACTGCTGTTCTATTTTTTCTTTTGCCCCTCCACAGGGAGTTCAGCAACAGAAAAGCAGTCCAGGAACTTGCAATTCAGTGTCATCATTTTGAACCTGGGTTGTCCAGCTTAGAGTGAGGAGGTCCTTCTAACCACCATAAGCCTTCCAGCCAAGTCTTATCTAAATACAATTTTTAACATGTACAACCTGGTTTTGCTGCTGAATATAAGTAGAAGATTAAATCCAAGTGGTTCAATTCAGAACAACTCAACAAGTTCTCACTGAATTAAAGACCTCATGTTGTTGTGGTTGTGACATTACTATTTCCCATCTTTCCTGAAACCTTTTATTAACCATAGGCTCTTCAAAAACAAACAAATCAAAATCAAATATCCAAAAACGGATTCTATTTCTTCTTCTAGAACTACAGTTTTGAGCGCTGCTATCGTAAGTAATGCTCCTGCTTCTAATAATATTCTCAACAGTAAAAAACATCTTGCTTCTAATTTATAGATAACAAGAGAGTATGAAAAGGGTCAGCCTTGAGTTCAGTCAGTTATTTTCTCAATAATGCATCAACGCTCAAAGTGATGCTGTAATACGTTCCAGTGGCTGATGTAACCTTGGGTCTCAAACGAGTTATAGATGAGCTGACATCAGCTAAAAATATATTAAAAAGGAATCCAAAATTTCACAGCCAATTTAATCGAGTGTGTTGGTGCGACGCTTTATTAAAGCTACATTTGTTGATAATGTCATCCAGTGACAGATTTTGGCTGATAAGCTGACAATGAGCTGGAAGGTGAACTGTTGGAAGCAACCAAGGTGATTGTGTAATTCAGACATATGAGCGTATTTTCTGTTACGTCTGTGCAAAAATCAGGCCAATGATCTAGATGTAAAAACTCAGCCTCCTGATCAGACGCTAATTCACTCCAAATGATGCAATCTAAAGCATTTAAAAGATTTTTGCTGTTTCACTCAAAACGTGGAGGAGGTCAGGGAAAGGTTTTTGTTTTGTTTTGTTTTGTTTTTTGTTACACTGATATAGTCAAGGTTACACTCAGGTTTTGATCATGTTGAAATCAAGGTTCATTCATTTTTATGGAATAGCTCATTTAAGGACTGAATGATTACTATAGGTGGAACAAATGATCAGGTTATTATTTTTGAAAGTTGCATGAGTCAAGACCAATTAGTGCCAAGTCAAGTCCCAAATAAAGTGGCAGTTATTACAGGTAGTATCACACATTTGCAGACATAATCAATTCTTAAAAAATGTATTTACAACTTTGAAAAAAGCTTTAAAGGGAAAAAAATGGTGAAGGGGTGTGCCTTGATATGTTTTCCATCGATTAAAGGGTTGGGAATAGAAAGCATTTTATCAAATCTGAATCCAGTTTTTAATCCATTATCAAGTCCATTAAGGCTCAGCTTTCAATATTTTTCACTAAAAACAAAAACAACTAAAATGCAAAAGCTCAGTTGACATCTGTACTTTTTGTTGATGAGAAACAGGAACACTTTTTAGTGGCCACCTAAATGATGTTGACAACCTGAAAATAAGGTGAGGAGCAGAAGACATGGAATGTTGCTCAAGTATGTATCTGACACACTGAATTACAGCTGTAGCTTACTGATCTTAGCACCTTATTTTACACCATCAACTATACTGGAGGTTCTGGTGAATTTATAATTATTGATATGACATGAATTAATGTTCAACTTGGAGATTCTGAGAACTGACAGCAGTATTGTTACACATTAATTCCTTTATATATTAACAGTTTTTCTCTCACTTTGTAATTTCTTTTCAAACAAAATTTCATCACTGAGCTCATGTCAATGTCTCTTTTTGAAGACAGACAGCTTTAAATATGATGATCAAAACCTTAAAATCATCATTAGTGTCTGCAAATATCAGTTTGTGTCTGAGGTAGTGTATGTGCCTTCTCTGCAACATAATTGTGTGTGTGTGACACACACACACTCACACACACTGGGCTGCCACCAGGAGAAGATTAATGGGCTGTCTATTTAAATTCATCTTTCTTTCCTTCTTTCTTTCTTCATCCTCATGTTTCCTGCATCTCTTCCTACTTCCTTTCACTACTACCTACCTTCTGATGTGCAGGAAGAAGGTGTGAAGCAATTCTCCATTAACCTTTGCTGAAATGGCAGTAAGCGTCTCACTCACTCACACTGGCACACTCATTTAAACACACACACTCACATGCTCACAAGGTGATGTGGATTCACCCACTGTCCAAGCTTGTTGTGTCATTAAATAGCATTGTGTCCTAACTCAATTTGCTGCAAAACACAGGTACAAACACACACAAAACTCACAGTGCCTGTGGAGGAGTGCGCAGGAGTGACAGTATAGATTAGTTAATGAGTCGGGAGGCTGCTAGATTGAGTCTGCTGGTGTTTAACTGCATGGAATGGGGGAGAGAGGGAGTGAAAAGGTAAACCTCAAGGGGCTTGTGCACCTGTCCATTTGGACTCCTAGAGAGAGAGTGCCCTTGTTCTGGGGTGTTTTTTTTTTAAAATAAATAAATAAATTCCTAATATTCCTGTTACATCCAACATGACACAACAATATACTCAGTACTTCATCTTGTATCTGAATGTAGCGGACAGAGAATTTACATTAGTATATGTTAGTGTTGGTAGTTTACCATGAGTTAAAGTGACTAGGTGACGGAACTAAGTAGCGCAGAACCAGTTTTCGGGGAGGACTATTATTGTCCTCACAAATCCCATGCAAAGTGAGTACAGATACTGTCACGCAGCACATTTTTCCAAGTTGTTTAAGTTAGTTATAAAGTTGTGAAAAAGGTTTGCATCTTTATCCCCCACAAGCTACAAGATAATGATGATGATACATGTAAGAAATTTGACAAAATTAAGATTTTTTAAAGTTTTCCTCCTTCTGTAACAAGCAGCTAATGAGGTGCGTTCAATGCTAAAGCTAAATGCTAGCTAAATTAAACTGAGTTTCCAAGTCAAACTGATCTCAATTGACTATATTCAGGAGTGATGTTTTTGTATTGTATTTTTGGAGGGAGTCAGGGAACGGGATGAAGGAATGTTAACTGTTGTTGTCTAATACACCTCATCTAAAGCTTATGTGTTGCTTTTTAAAATTGTGGCTTAAATGTGTGATCTCTATGCGTAATATGTGAATTATATTAAACCAATTTGTTGAGACATAATAATAGTGTCTTAGCCATACAATATCAGCATCGTCTTATTGCCTGTTATTACTGAAGCAATTATGCCTTCTATGGAGAGGTGGTAAGAGGTGAATTCTAGAGAAGTGAAGTCGAGAGAGGCAGCCATGCAGCCAGAGGAAGCATCTTTGTCAGTCAATCAGAGGGCTAGGTAAAAGTTAGGCTGGATAATTGTGAGGAGAATTTACTGAAATACACTTCCTTTCTTTGCATTTATCATTAATTAAGTATCATGTAGTAGCGTTTGAAACAACCTCAGTAACAGGTTTGTTTTAAATACATTTTAATATCCCTTTAACAGTGTTGCAAAAGTAGTCATTCCATGAATATATTTATTTAATTATTTGCAAAAATCAACTTTTATGAATTCTAACATCCTCTAACATCCTCTGCACGTCCCTGAGCAAGAACAAGAAAAGGGAGGAATGGGGGATGAGGAGGAGTAGAAAAAGGACAGAGAGACAACTAAAACTAGAAAGAACACTGAGGCCAGTTTCGTCACAGGACCTCTGAGAATTGAGATAAAAGCCTGTTAGCAGCTGGCTGAAGATGAAATCTGTCACTGTCACCTTGGTTTTGACTGTCTCATGTTTGCCTGTGACAGGGAAGGGACTGCATCCTGCTTACGAGAGAGTTACATCATTTCCAACATGGAGTATGGAAATGATCATCAAACTTTTTTTTTGGTTCCCTTCACAAGTGACACCAAATTAAGACATGATACGGTTTCTCTCCCTCTGGGCTTGGCAGAACCATTAGAGGCCTTTCACTTACATCGTGTCCTGGCCCTTCACTAATCCCACTTCACAGTGTCTAATCTGTGCTCTAGCTTTAGGTCCACCAGTAATCAGCGGTTGTCTTATGAAAGTCACCTGCGGGCATGGCTTTACTGACTACACTCCAGTGGGTATAAAAATCAGCCCACCAAACTATGATCAAACTGGCAGTACAGCAGTAAATACAACAAAAAACATATTTTAACTTGGCTTTCCTTCCCTCACTGAATCCTTCTGTAATTACATTCTGTATGGTCTGAGCTAATCACATGGACAAAATACTTTGAGTGCGTTGGTTAGTTAGTTTTGACTTCTTTTCTCTGAGCTTTTCAGCCTCACTTTTAAGTTTTCAGCAACAGTTTACTGTTAGCTGGGCCAGTGTTCCAGTGTTTAAATTAAAGATATTTCTACAGAAACAGTAAAAGAGCGGGCACAGCCACGGGACTTAACTGTACTGAATGTAGCTGGCTGGGGAGAGTGAGAGTACTTGACAGCAACACAGAAACATTTGGCCATGTAGCCTTTTACTGTGTTTCTGCACAGTTAATTACTGTGAATATTTGTGTATTAGGCCTGGTGGAATGGATTGTATGGCTGGAATGGGGCAAAGTGGGGGGAATGGTGGAGGCTAAGGACAAAATGCCACTGGTAGGGTTAGCAATGGGGGAGAGCCAGAGGACAGGCAGCAGGAGGCACTGCAAGGAAGGAAGGTGCCGTGGGGTGTTGGGGGAAGGATGGAAACAGAGACAGGCCAGCAGGAAATGGAGTGGGTTTGGAAGGAGGAAGCTCCGTGGCTTGCTGATGGTAGAACTAGTGATGGGGGAAACAAGGCTATCTGAAGCACTGAATCAATATGAAAAATTGCATTGAAAATGGTTCACTGCTTGGAAGCATTTGATACAGTCAAAATGGCAACATCTGCTGGGAAACTATTGGTATTGGACTTGTATGGCTGAATTAATTTTGAGGTACAACGTATATATTATTAAAATGGATCACTGTCAAACTGAGTCTACGGCTCTGGTCCGGCTCATGGCAGTTTGAGAAGAAAGTGATATGAGTGTGGCGTAACAAGTCCTCGTTTGAGGTGGTCAAGTGATTTTTGGCGTGGTGAAGCAAGGCAGCAAAACATCTTGCTGCAATACTTTTGCTATGAAAGTTCGATACAGTGTTGAGAAGTCTGCTTCAAACAACATAACTAGAATACACAGCGGCATTGATAGTGTTTACTGCGAAATAAAGAGGGCTGGAGAAGAAGCAAAGAGAAAGGGATGCTAGGATGGAGGGATGTGTCTGTGGAGTTCAGCCTGCAGACACGGGATGAAAGAAATTGGGAAAATGAACAAGAATAATCAGATAAGGAAGGAGCAGGCACAGGGGAGGGATGGGGGAGGGAGGGTAACAGAGATAGGCCAGTAGGAAATTGAAAAGGTTTGGTGGAGGGAGCGCCGTGCCTGGTTGTGGCTGAGAAAGTGTGAACAGTGTTGGTATTGTTTGCTGTGAGAGAAACAGAGGGAGCAGGCATATGGGGAAATACGACCTGGACCTCAGCCAGGACAAAAGTAGTCTGGGGTTCTGCTGTAGTGAGTGATGTGATGACATCATTGGCATGCTGCGTGTAGGTAGGGCTGGGTAGGGAGCCAGGAAGTGGAGGAGTGGCCAGCTGGAGCAGTGGTGGAAATGGAGGCTGTGTAGAGCTAGAAAAGCCTGGCTATATTGTCATTCCCATGGAATGGGATGTTTTTCTCCTTGAGTGCACGATAGAGGCAGGCTACTGTCCATTTGGAGATTGTAGTTACGCGGGGAGGAGCCAAATCTGGGAGCCAGCAGTTGGCCATTGTGTGGCTACGGGTGGAGCGTCAGGATTACAGCCGGTCGAACGTGGTGTCTGGAAGAGCGTTTTTCTTCCGAAGGTCGGCAATGGCAACTACAGTCTCTGTGTGGATGCAGTGGTTGAGGTGGTGTCTTGCCGGAACTACTGGATGGAGAGTAATGGAGAATCTTTGCTGAGGGACATGGATAGCAGAGCAAGGACATGATGACTGAGTGGCTGGCTGCGATGGATTGGAGACGACTATGAATGGAGGAGATTCAGAGAGATTGGCCATTAAACAGATCACTGTCTGAGGGGTTTAGAACCAGCTCGTTGTCCATGATAAAGGTAAGCAAATCTAAAGAGATAACTGTAGTAACGTCTGAGCACAAACAAACAGTCGTGAGAACTGAGAAAAATGGGAGAGAAAGGGGTTAGACATGCCTATATAGGTAGGCACAGGTGATTGAACTAGGGAGATAGGCATGGTCTTGTTCCTGAACCTTAGTTATAGTAATTTCATAAATGGTGGATTGGTGGGTAAACTGTGTTAACATGTCCCCAATAGCATGTCACAAAGTTGACAACAGCGCTGTTTTTCTCCTATTTTTTAAGAACACCAGAGCTAGCTGGTCAGCACAGACAATAAGGCCATGACCAGAGATACCACACATGCATTATATCTATAGCCTCTTTATCTCCTGTTTGCAAATATGCAATAAATCATAGCAGTACATAAAGTAAAATTGTTTTTAAATCCTCACATTACCTCAGATGCCTTTCATGCTCTTTCCCTGCAGCCATTGTTGTTGATCTCAATGACTTCTGTCACCAGTTTATGCAATGTATTAGTTACCTCTTTGATCTTAATTTCATCCCACTGTCCTGGAGTTTAAATAGTTGCCACAGCTATATGTACATTCTTATGCAGCTCTGTGTTATTCTGTATCTATTATGACTAAGCTTGACTGCAGTTATACTTCTATCAGCTCCCACCCAGGTAGCACAGCACTTGATGAGTGATGACAAGGCTACTGGCAGCTGACTGAAGATATATACTGACATTGTCACCTCTTGGTATGAGTCTATCTATGGCAGGGAAGGGAGCATTCCCTGCTTGCATTAGAGTTTCATCATCTGCAACATCATGTTTCCCTAGTCTGCCTCCTTATAACAAAATTTATTAGGAATGACAAAGAGAGATGAGAGAGAAGAGAAAGAGAGAGTCAAAAGTGTATAGCTACATATTTGGCCTGATAGGCTACTTCGTATGACTGAAATAACTATCAGTATAGGATAGGTGAAAAAAGCTTTCTTGTAGTGTAGTGGTTGAGGCTTACTACATGTACCAGGCCCTCAGACCGCAGCCTTGCCTGCTGCTACTGCTACTGTGAGGAGACACTGCAAGTGCTTTCAGAGGGGGCGGAAGCGATGCAAACACGGGGGAGTTGAAGCTAGGCTAAGGGCTAGTTCCAACAGACCTGCTATCCCAACCATCCTGCTTGCCAATGTACTCTTGCTGGACAACAAAGTGGACTATATTTGGCTACAGAGAACCACCTAGCACAAAAGAGGGAATTCTACTCTTGCTGTGTTTTTGTTTTCTTGGAAACATGGCTAAACTACAACATGCTGAGATGAAAGATCATGTCTTAGCACCATTTTCTATGAAACTTCAGGATTTCCATCTGTTTTGTATTCAGGGACCTCATCATGGTTCTGTATTCCTGAGGACTCATTACAGTTTTCCCGCGCTCAGTATTAAAACGGGTGTGAAGTTCTGAGCTGACTGCAAGGTTGCTGGAATATAAATCAACATTTGGACTGTGATCTTCTTGCAGCTCTCTGTCTTGCACATTCACTTTGTCTTCTTGAATGGCTCTTTGATGTTCTGCATTGGGTGCAACCACATTCCAGGCATGTTTTGGTGGTCCCATTTGTCGTAGGTTGTCAAATGCTTTGTTGATTTCCTCAGCTTTTCTACTGAACAACTGCTCGTTATTGCAAATTGTTTCTCCAACAGTGAGAGTGATGTTCTTTGAAACATGAGAAGTGTCCTTGTAAATCTTGGTCTTCATTGTGCCAGGGATAGTACAACATTAGGAGGTTCCTATACTTGTCTTGATTTGTCTTTGTGGAATTGGATGACAGGTTGTGTTTCAGAGTGATGGGAGATGGTTATCTGTTTTTATTGTCACCTTTTCACCTTTCTTTAGCTTTGACTTCACATAATCTCCTGTGTTGTCACTAGCAACTTTTTTTAGTAGTTCACTCATTGCTCTTTCACTTTTCATCATGTAACTTGTGATATACATAATGCAAGAGTATGGATCCAAGATGTCTTCAAAATGTTTAGGTTGTAGTGGTTGATCCATCTTTCAGCTTGCTCACTGCAAGTGCCTGTTGGTAAGCAGCTGGACTCACAGGCTGTATGTATTAGGCTAAGTGTTTTAGGGACATATTTTCAGGAGCGTCTTGGTCTGTCATTGCCATTATAACCTTATTGAGCAGTGCTTGTTTAGCTTTCAGGTGTTTTTGTACAATAATTGGATCTAGTTCCTCTGTCTAGCTTTTGTTTCCCTGCTTTGGGGATGGGGAAAGTTGAACCTGCATGAGCCATGTCTTCTGCAAGTTGAGGAATGGGAATGCCACTATACTGAAAGCACTAAGTTTCTGCTGTCACTATTCTCCTCTTCAGAGATTGCACATGTTTGATATCAATGAATGAATGAAGGAAACAACTTCATCATCAGTGTTGACATCGACTTTTGGGGCATCCTTAATCCATAGGATTGCATGTGGATAAAGTGATCCAAGAGCTTGAAATTCCATTCAAATCATGTAGTCATGGAGTTTCGTCCTTTGAAGAATGTGTCCAGTCTTGAAACTGGCGTGCTGCTGTCACTGGATTGCTGCATAGCCAGTTGCATTTTTCTTCCCATTTCATGTTTTTCACATCATCAGTCATGAAGATTTTCACATACTGACATGCACTGCTCTGAATAAATTCTGGCCATTGCATATCAGCAGCTGAAAGGGTCTGGAACCATGTTGGTATCCCTAACTGTACATTTCTATACTGATGACACTGGTCTCTTCCAGGATGACAGTGCCACCACCCATACAGCATGAGTGGTCACTGAATGGTTTGATGACTATGAAAATGATATGAATCATATGCTATGGCCTTCGCAGTTACCAGATCTCAACTCAACTGAACACCTATGGGAAATGTTTGACTGACATGTTAGACAGTGCTCTACACTACCATCATCAAAGCACCAAATGTGGGAAAATCTTTTGGAAGAATGGTGTTCCATACCTCCAGCAGATTTCCAGAGACTTGTAGAATAAATACCAAGGTGCATTAAAGCTGTTTTGGCAGCACATGGTCCAACACCTTTCTAAGACACTTTATGTTGTTTTTTCCTTTAATTTGTCACCCATCTGTAGATTGCTAGGTAGACTGCTAGCTAATGTTACATTGATCATACCCATAAAACATCCAATGATAGCCTGGGTGCATGCTTGTTTGAACAGTGTAGCACACCTGGCCTTTATTAGAGACAGGCCATTATTTGAGGCAGGCATTTATGTTGTTGTTAAATTCATTTAAAAATGCGGAGACTCATTTCAGTTTCTGATGGTGAGTGGTTAAAGTGGATGTGGATTAGCTACATGGTAACAATCATCTAACCATGAATACACATATTAAATACCATAAAACACCAAAAACACAGACAAAAACAACTTGTATTCCTGTCAACAGGTTCATCAAAGATTGATCAAACAACTTGAGACTGTGGGATCTATGCCCTTGAATTTTGGGCACTTTTTGTCTCATTACGTTTCTGACTTTATGCATGTTGGCTTTATTACTAGCACAGCAATGCTCTACATCCTCTGGTGTTTGTTGTGTTCTGTGCTGTGCCTTGGTTTGTTTTTGTGAGGCTTGACCACATTCTGCAGCCTCTGGTGTTTGTTGTGTTCTGTGCCATGCCATACTCTGTTTGTTTGAGTGTCAATGATGTTCTGCAGTCTCTGGTGTTTCTTGTGCTCTGTGCTGTGCTTTGGCTTGTCTTTGTGAGGTTCGACTACGTTCTGCAGATTCTGGTGTTTGTTGCATTCTGTGCTGTGCCATGGTTTGTTTGTTTGAGTGTCAATGACGTTCTGCCATCTCCGGTGTTTCTTGTACTCTGTGCTGTGCTTCGGCTTGTCTTTGTGAGGTTCGACCATGTTCTGCAGCCTCTGGTGTTTGTTGTGTTCCTTGCTGTGCCATGGCTTGTTTGTTGTTTGAGTCTTTACAACGCTTTGCAGTCTCTGGTGTTTCTTGTGCTCTGTGCTGTGCCTTGGCTTGTCTTTGTGAGGCTCGACCACCTTCTGCAGCCTCTGGTGTTTGTTGTGCTCTGCGCTGTGCCATGGTTTGTCTCTATGAGGCTCAACGAAGTTCTGCAGCCTCTGGGTTTTGTTGTGCTCTCTTCTGTGCCATGGCTTGTTTGTTTGAGTCTTTACAATGCTTTGCAGCCTCTGGTGTTTAGTTTGCTATTTGTTGGCGTTTCCTTTTTTTATTAGTAGCACGGCAATGCTTTACATCCTCTGGTGTTTCTTGTGCTCTGTGGTGTGCCATGGCTTGTTTGTTTGAGTCTTTACGACGCTTTGCAGCCCCTGGCTTGTTGGCATTTCCTTTTTCTATCAAGTGCCTGATGAAACTTGGTTTGTTGTAGTGTTTCTGTCACGCAAGCTGTTTTCTTTCTCACTTTTTTTCTGCGCTTTTTAGGATTGGATTTGTAGTGAAGCATAGTGACAGTAAGCAATACCTCAGGTAAGTCACCAAATCTGTAAATAACATTGAGAGGAATTGAGTGCAATTGGAGACAAATGTGTTATTAGTTTGTATATTTATTACAATGGGTAACGATGCATACTCACTGGCAAATGCAGGAGTTATATAAATATAATGTACAAATAATGTGATTTGATTTGTAGGGAGGCATAGTGCCAATATAGGAAGTGTCTCTTCTTTAGCAAAGTATAATAAAGCACATAATACAAATGACATACCTCTAAGCATAAAGGTGAATCTGTCAAGTAAGCAAGCAGTACTTCAGGTAAGTCACCAAATCTTGCAAACAAACTCTTGCACACTGTCTAACTATGACTATGTTAACATGCACACTAATATTCCACTATTATTCTGACTATGACAATATTCCAAATTTGATACAGGATATGTATACAGCATATTCTGTTTGGATATTCAGAATTAGGTCTTATTCCAAATGTAGCATTTTCCCATTAAGACGTGGGAAATGGCAGTATTATTCAGGTTTTAGGAGCATTCTTTGGACGTGTATACAGGGCATTCAGAATATGCGCCTAAAATGGAGTTTTTACCACATTTTGCGATACATCCTCTTGCCTGTTTACCCCTGCGCAGGCAGACAGAGGAGAGGAATGACAGGAGAGTGGAGAGCTGTTCAATGTGGGCTGGAAAAATAGAATGCACCTTCTTCACGACTGGGATGGAGGGGATTGGTTATTGTCCTGACATGCAGCCTTGGACTGACAGTGACGACTTGGTGTGATGCACCAAAAACACTCAGCAGTGTAGTAAACATCATGGGACAACAGTATTGGATGTGCTTGTAATAATAAATTTATAATATCAGTTATATCAATATCATTTATAAATAGCAGGCAGCAGCTCACCAATGTTTTTCACCTGGCTGGTTTACTTCACTGCCTGTGGAGATCTTGTGATTCCCGTTCCCACTGGAGCAGAAGGAAACCCTGAAAACCCACTGCATGTAAAAAGGAATATTAGTGGAATATTCATTTTCATTAGCCATGTAAACAGCTTAGTGGGAATAATGTCTTTTTCGGAATAAGGGCAAAAACCGTAATATTTTGTGCATTTTCTGTATATGCAAGACTTCTCTTTGTTGGAGCTGATATTCATCTGCTGGCCTTCAGTACGTTTATTCCTGACATTTATTCAGCTGTTATTCTGCTGTGGAACCGGATGAACAGTAAGAGACAATGCTATTTTATCTCTGAAGTTTTGTCATATTCATAATGTAACGTTATTGATAACATTGGTAACTTTGGTAATATTAATTGGTAATAAAAACAACAAATGACCGTACTACTGTGTCCTGACTGATAGTAAACAGCTGTAGCATTATTGTCTCTGATGAAGTCAGACAGATAAACTGATTCAGATAAACAAAGCCATGCCAGGCCTTGTCAGATAAACAGTAGGCACGAGTGTGTACAATGTAACTCAGTAAATAAACAATGTAACTCAGTAATATTTGAAATGTGAGTTATATAAATGACTTGTGTGGGAATTGTGCAGCTTGTTGTCTGAGCTGTCAGAAACTGATCTGGAATATTTCCAGACTGATACTGACACAAGACAGAAAAGTTAATTGGTTTTTTCTGTTTGGAATACACAATTTCACTAAGTTATTGACCTTTTACATGGAAATGTGTTATTTTCATTTAATTTCTCCCATGCTTACACCTTACCCCCTTAATTCTTGTCTGTCTCCTGTGTTCTGATAACAGGCTGCAGGTTCAGTAAATCCAGATTTCTTTAGTTTTGCCTTTCTGTGTCTGAAATCAGTGCAGTTCAGGTCCATTCAGCTGCTGAAGAACTATGAGGCAGCATGTGGAGCAGCAGGACTGATAGATATGTTTGTGAATATATTAGTGTATTTTATATCTGTGATTATATGTTTTCTTGGTAAAAGCAGAGTCACAGACAGCAGGATGAAGTAGCTGCAGCTGGAGCTACAGAAACAGCAGATACCTGCTCAGCCTTCTCATCATCACCTCTGACCCTCAGCAGTGGCTGTCACTCAGGCCTCTAATCCTTCAAGTCTGATGGTACCAGGATAAGGATAGCACACTGGGTGAGTACATAGTTTCAGTTCAGCATCATGTTTTTTATACAGCTGATCTGCTCTGATGAGTGCCAGTAATCTCACTGGGTTGTGCTTATTTTCTTTACAGAGATCCAGCCTGATTTGAACCAAAAGGTTCTCTGTGATCACAGCGAATACACATGTCTATAACTTTGTGACATCATCTGGATCGATGGACACTTGTGTTTATTTCATAGTGCAATGTAATTTTGTGTAAGTTGTTTTTAGTTAAGTAATGTTTATTTCGCTTGTCTTTTAGCAGTGCTGATTGTAAAATGAACAATACAATAACACCACTGAGGACACTATGACAAATTACTAAGGTCTCAGCGCTGATCTTCATTTCTTTGGTTGGGCCTCCTTTGGACCGGTTGGATCCAGAAAAATATGTCAAAAATGGGTGCTTAAAAGAAGGTCAGCTGACATAGCATAGATCACAAGTCCACTGGAACTCACAATACAAATCAATTTGATAGTTATTTTGAGGTGCATCATTTTTCCCTGCTGCACCACTCCATCTGATCTTAGGGTTCCCCCACCTGCCAAATTCCACTTTAACCCCTGGTTGTTAGTTGTGCTTTGCAGAAAGTGAGAGATGTGACCATGTGTTGATATGATTGCAGTTATAATATTACAATGTTTATCTTAATGTGAATTGTACGCTTCAGAAGTTCACAAACTGTGGTGGAGGATGATGACAATGTTGGAGTTTAGTAGTACTAGTGCAGTGCCTGTTCAAAACATGCCTGTTCGGAACTGGCTGATTGCTTGGCCGATTGCTTGGCCTCCTGTATTGCTGCTTCATGGCACTGAAAAATGAATACTGTTGATGTGAGGTATGAATGAGTATATATGCCAAAAACATGAAAGAAACTAACATTCTATTATACACAGATGTTAAGGACTGTAATAGTGAATCTTTTTTCATTTCAAGTATAATGAGGGCTGCATTTAAAAATAAAATACATAACAGAGAGCTTTTGAAAGAATGTGCATCCTCAAATAAAGTGGATTGATCATAATGGGCTTTTAGATCATTTGAGTTGGTATATTTGCTCAAAAGATTTGTGCTTAAATGAGACAGAGTCAATTTATTCAATTCTTGAATAAAAGGCTTTGCTGTCTACTTTTCTCTTAGAGCACACCATGTAAAAAAAACCTTTCTTGAGCTGAGCTTATACTAAAAGGTGATGTGAAAACACTGCAGACCACTGACTGGTCAGTCTCACTCACCAGCTTTCTGTTTCAGAGAAAGCTTTCCACTGCTCCCTCTCCTCACTCCGCCACACACACTCTCTCTCTCTCTCTCTCTCTTGCATGCGCTCCTCAGCTGCCATGCTTGAAACACAGCATTCACACATGAGGAAAAAACAACACATATTTGTCTTGTTGTTCTTTGTATTTACGCTGCATTAGTTGGATGTAATGAATGAATGAAAAGGAGAAATGCAGAGGAGGAAAATGAAAATAAAAAATAAAAGCGTCTGTCTCCATAGTAAATTATCTGTTGAGTGTTTGATGGTTGTTGCTTGAGAGAAACAGAAAATAATGTATTTCTGTCATTCACAGGCTTTCTCTTTCTCAGAGAAAGCTTTCCACTGCTGTCTCTCCTCTCAGCGCTGTCTCTCTGTCGCTCGATCATGCTCTCAACTCACTCACCCTGTCTCTCTCTTTTTCTCTTGTCTTTTTTAAAATGAGTCAGGAAACCGACAACAAAGCCTAACTTTTAAAGTTCTCTCTCATGGCAGGGTTGTACAGCTCTGATCTCCAAAACCCAACCCTGCTGCTGCAGAGCAGGGTGGAGCGGCAAACACATGATCTGCTTTAGGCTTGTGCCTGGCGGAGATAACAACATACTGAACCATGTTTACACAAATGTAAAGCATGCCTCCCCCTGCCCCCACCTTGGCTACTCAGACCACGTCATCGTCCGCTATATAGACCCTAGGTGAAAGTTGCCAGGAGTTGAAGCAGATCAGAGTGTGGCCTGAGGGGGCCGCTACAGCACTACAGGACTGCTTTGATTTTACAGATTGGGAGATGTTCAGAGAAGCAGCCACCATTGATCACCACACTGACATCCAGGAGTATACAGAGACTGTGACTGCTTACTTCAACAAGTGCACTGATGATGTGACTGTCAGTAAGACCATGTACGTGCCACCAGAAACCATGGTTGACAGAGGAAGTCGACTCCCTGCTGAGGATCCGGGAAACTGTTTTCAGATCAGGAGACAATGCAGTCCTCATAACAGCTAGAGCAAACCTGTCTTGTGGAATCAGGGAAGTCAAACGTATTTATACTAAAAAAATAAACTTCACAGACAACAGGGACACAACGCCTATGGCAGGGGATCCAGACAATGACGGATTACAAGCCCCCGTCACAGGACAGCAATGCCTCCCTCCCAGATCTGCTCAATGATTTCCTTGCCCAGTTTGATACACTGAACGACATGCCTGCATGGAAGACTCCACCACCCCATGGCAATCAGGTTCTCTGCCTGTCCTCAACAAGCGTGAAGAGAACCCCATCCAGGATCAATCCCTGCAAGGCTGTAGGACCTGAAAGTATACCTGGACATTTACTCAGAGACTGAACAGAACAGCTAAAAGATATCCTCACTGACATCTTCAACACCTCTCTGAGTCAGGTCTTTGTCCCCCAGTGCTTCAAGTCCACCACCATCATACCAGTGCCAGAGAGGTCACCTGAAAGAGTCAGCAGCAGCAAGTTCTTGGAAGTGCACATCACGGACAACCTCACCTGGACCACCAACACCACATCACTTGCAAAGAAGGCTCAACAGCACCTCCACTTCCTGTGAATGTTGAGAAAGGCATGTGCAACCCCACCCATCATGACCACTTTTTATCACTGTCTGGTACGGAAACTGCAACTGCAAGACCATACAGAGGGAAGTGGACACGGCAGGGAAGATCATTGGCGCCCCTATCCCATCACTTTTGGACATCTTCCAGACCCCGTGTGCTTACAAAGCAGTCCGCATCATGGGTGACCCCTCCCACCCCTCACACAGTCTTTTTACTCTCCTGCTGTCTGGAAAAAGGAACTAGACCATCCAAGACAGCTCCACCAGACTCTGCAACAGCTTCTACCCCCAGGCTGTCAGGATACTGCTAAACTGAATAATATCCACATGTGGACGTCACAAAATTTCCTGCAGCTAAACACTGACAAGACAGAGATATTAATCATAGGTCAAGATAGTGCAAACAATGAAATTTCAAACAGTCTTGGTTCACTTTCTCATTCAATAACTCAGCATTGCAGAAACTTTCGTGCCATTTTTGATCAAATCCTCACCTTGGATAAACATGTTAATTCAATGGTTCAATCCTGTTATTATCATCTCAGAAACATTTCAAGGATTAGACCATTTATTTCTGCCAAAAATCTGAAACTGGAAATCTGGAAATAACCAGTCGACTGGAATACTGTAATTCCCTGCTCTCTGGCATCAGCAAAAAATCCCTCTCCCGCCTACAGCTCATCCAAAACTCTGCTGCCAGGATTTTAATTAGGTGTAGGAAACATGATCACATTTCACCAATCCTGGCTTCTCTTCACTGGCTACCTGTTGCTTTTAGAATTTTTTTGATTACTTACAAAGCCCTGAGAGGCCTTGCCCCAAGCTATCTATCAGATCTCTTATTGCCCTATGTCCCTTCCTGCTCCCTGACATCATTGGATGCATCGCTTCTTGTTGTCACAAGGCCCAGATTGATATATAAAAGGGACAAAGCCTTTGCAGGCAGGACTCCTAGGATTTGGTATGACCTGCCTGAGGAGATCAGGGCTGCCGACTCGGTATCGTCTTTTAAATCACTGTTAGAAACTCACTGATTTAAAATAGCTTTTCAGTGATCTTATGATATTTTTAATTTATTTTACTCTATGTGTGTTTTTATAAAGTGCTTAGTTTTTATGGCTTTCAGTTTGTTTTTGTATTTTAAATGTGTTCTGTTTTTATTGTAAAGCACTTTGTAACTGTTTTGAAAAGTGCTATATAAACAAAGTCATTATTATTGTTATTATTATTATTATTATTATTATTATTATTATTATTATTATTGAATGCACTGTGCCTCCTGCCCTTCCCCTCCAGGACAATGGTTGTGGTACACAGAACACACACAGCATAATAAGCACATGTCCAGATGATGTGAACAGACTGGACAGTAGCTTGAGGTGACAAGACGATTTAGACCTAGCACAAACATGATTACTTATACATGATTTGTGTACACACAGAAACACACACACTTACACTCTCAACATAATATTGTCTCTCTGACACAGAATGGCAGAAATTATTAGGATTTCAAGACAAAATAGGTGAAACATGGGAGAGCTGTTATTGTGGAACAGGCCAACTAATGGGTCCCTATGAACATGTTGATGTTTTTGGCATATCGGGAAAGCGACAATTTATGAGCTAAAATGTAGTAAAAAAAAATGTAGTAAAATGTAATGTATCTGCCTCAGGATTTAAAAACTGGCTAAAGAAACATATTTTAGAACCTCAATCACACACTCCCTCCCTCCACCAAGCGATGAGTGGCAACTCTGGTCATGTTTTGGAAAATTGTGGTAACCACAACGAGATGACTGATGATTTGGAAATCTTTGTGATCAAAGCAGAGACATATTTGCATCTGTGACTTTTTCAGGGTAGGTGAACACCTTAAAACCCCTGTGGTACGTGAAATGAAGTGGGGGAGGTAGAGAGACCACACTTCATTTTACATGCACCCTTAAAAAGACACTTTTCAAGTTTTTCTTCTTTTTGTGCAGTTTTGGAGCTTTTGGAAGATGCTGATGACATGAAATGTCCAATCCACCCTTAAAGAACATTTTATCCTTTTCCAAATGCCTCTCATATCTCTATATTCTACAGGAACATTTCAGCAAAGTCATATGTAACTATAACTACACACACCGGACAGTGAAATTCTAAATTTTGAACTCATTAACTCATTGTTAATTTGATGTTTACTGAAAGTTTCCCTTGCAGGTTTGTTGTCGATTCCACCTCAAATAATTACATGATCTCACAGTAGAAATCCACCACTCCCAAACTAGTTTATTTCAGTTGTTGGCAACACAAGCATTTATTTAGCTTTTTAACAAGATAGTAAAACTCAAAACTGTTCAGTGTTTTGAACATTTTTTGGAAACAGCCTTGCCTCCACATCTCCACACTGAGGCATGCTTGTACTAAGTAGCCTCAAGTAAATACAGCCATGGCGAGGATCATACCAATCCTCTTCTCATGCATGTCTTTGTTTCCAATTTCTGTCTTTGAAAGAAAAATGATCAAATATATCCAAAGAAATTAATCTTGCTTTGTCTGCTTTGTCTGAAAAAACTGCTTTGTCTTACAAAAACATAAGAATGAGCAAACATTCTAAGATGGCAAGGTAAGGGACTGAATTTGCAATTAAGACGTTCACTTGCTTAAACATTAAATTTATATGACACGTTTTTATATATCCATACCTATAGTTTTCAGTGGAGTTGGTGGTCTGGTGAAGTATGCTCAGTTTTTGTACCAGAGGAAATTATGCTTGTCCTCTGACTATTTTATATTATATTGCCACATGAATATCAGAAATTTAAGAGAGGATCCATTTTGGTCCACCACTACGTCCATCCTCATACAAATTAAGTTGAATTCTTTATGCTGTGCTTAATTTATTTCGAAGTGGCAGCCAGTAAATAATGTATTACAACCCAGCTTCCTGAGGGGTGAGTAATAATGTCTCTAATATTGTGGAATTCCAAAATGATGATAAATGAGAAGAAAATAACCCACCTCCTCATTGATACACTCTGTTGATAATTTCATAATGGCAACTCACAAGGAATTATAAGAATCTCCCAGAGAAGAAATGAAATATGTATACTTTCGCTAGTGGCTCTATCCAAGTAGTTTCCTCCTGACTCTAACAGAGGCGATATTGCTCCATCAATTTTTATTTGTCTCAGCAATTTGTACTCTTGGACAGTTTTTGGACAGAAGTTTTTGGTGAATGAGGACTAAAGAGGGTTTCTTTTAAGGTTAATTTTGGGGGGCAGATGACATTTTGTTGGTGTGTTATTTTTTAGCGGGTGTCACCTCAGCCCTCCCCCAAGTGTGTCACAAGTGTGTCTTCGCTTTATAGACAAAAGTAAATGTAAGGAGTGGCTACTCAAATCACACAGATCAATAAGAAGGCAGTGTAAAAACCTACCTTATATAGATTGCCTATCTATCTCCACAGTGGACTGTAGTATTAATCAGGTCATGACATAACACAAACACAACACAAACAACATTTCTCTCTGGCCAAGACTGGTAACATACTAAGCTCTACAGGCCCACATTAAATGAACCCAAAAACAAAGAACAGGTGTCCCGTAAGAATGATTTTTTTCAAACAACAGATGTTGAGAGACTCCCAAAACACAGCTTTTATAAACATGGATTAATCAGCCCTGTGAAAATTGTCATTAAAAATTAGTTTCCTTCTGAAGTAATTATGTACGGCTGGATAGAATGGATCACTTCAATGCCAGTTGACCTGTAGAAATTAGGATAATTCCTATGTGCAGTGCAGTTTCAAATTTTGGCTTTGGTATCCCTTGTTCCTAACTCTTACAGTACATTTGTGTTCAGCAATTCTCTCATTTATTTTACATTTTGTCTTGCCAACATAAAAACATCCACAGAGGCATTCCAAGCGATAGACGATATTTGTATAAACATTTGTGATAATTAGCTGGTAATCATGTGGTCTGGAGGCAAGGACATATGTATGTGTAACTTTATCTCCAATAGTCACATTTATTATGGGCCTCAGGGTCACCTAATTTGCCAATTATTACAGACAATCTTCACATCCAAAAACCCATAAATCATTTACTTCACACTCCTGTTACCTTAACCAATCAAGCTGACATGCACTTATCTTGCCATAATTTGAATGAATGTATTTATTATTTTATTTTATGTGACTGATGAGTGTATATGCCCAAAGTTGAACATTTCTAAACTTGAAATAAATGTTTCATATAATCAATCATTTACAACGGCTTCATTTTATATATAAAGTAGTCATGTAAAGACAATCAAAATCACATTTTCTTATCAAGTTTATTTGATTTATCTGTCATTTCATACATTAATTTATTTTTTCTCAAAAAGGCATGAACTACACACAGATGCTTTAAAAAAAAAGTTCTGATCTAAAAGACACTGAGAATGTATTTTTAAAAAAAACAAAAAAACAACTAAGGTTTCATCATCAGTGATTTTTGACATATTAAAAACATAGAATCCTTGTTTGGGTGTCATAAAATGTCTGAAAAGCAACAACAGCTGCAACAATATAGGACAGTAAGACTAAAGACTAGACAACTAAGACTGAAACTTAGTTGTTCATTAAGTAATAATTATTTTTATGTAGCTAATTCAAATTTCAATTAGATACTGTGTTGTCAAAGATTTTCCTTAATGTGATGTTAAACAACAAAACTGAAAGTGACTTTGCGTAACAAACCTGGTGTCCGTTTAATAATTGTCAGCGTCACTGAGGGGAAATGGATGCTTCCTCCTAAGAGGAATATTAAATATGTAGGAAGTACCTGCAGGATGCTGACAATTTAAAATCCCCATCACACTCTACAAAGCTCAGCAAAAGATGAAAAGTTGAGAGATGTGAAGAGAAGCTTGACTGAAAGATACAAAAGCTTTATTCCCAGTGTTGTCAGCGAAAAAGCATACAGGTCAAGAGTGTAAAAAAGAAAGCCTGACTGCTCCTAATGATTAGGAGGTGAGTCGGCTGGAATCCTTGGATCGACTGTGGGTGATCACCTAGATTCACCAGAGTTAAGTGGGGTCAATCTTTTTTTAACTTACACTCTACTCATTTGCAGCTCAGTATCTGCAACTCACCCCAAGCTACTGCAGAATTTAGTAACAATGGTTCCCACAGGATGCTGAAACCATTGTGGAATTGCACTGATTGCACAGATTAGTTGTCTGGAAACAGTGTCCTCATGAAGTAAAGGTGATTTAGAGTGTTGGGAAAATAATTAAAAGAGCCTGACCATGTACAGACGGTTGAAATCCAACACTTAAATATAAATCAAAACCTACAATGTATAGGTGCTGTAAAAATCAAGTAAAAATCCAGCTGTACACAAATCACGCACTTCTTTCCCATGCTGAAAATACAAACACTAGTTCCATTGGAAGGCCAGGTCAATATCAGGTGATGATGCACTATTTCAAGACTGCCAACAATAAAATCCTCACAGACACTGATTTATTGGAATTTTGTCAACATACACTCAGAACTTCAAAATAAACCTCTAGCATTTATACAGCGTTCAAAAACACAGTGCACTTGCCTCGTCATCCAAACAGGCAGAGTCAGATTCATTTTATTCTTGAGAAGCAATGTTAAGAACAATAAACACTAAAACAGAAATTATTAAAACTACAAGCAGTGCTGAACAGGCACATTGCGCACGTCGGAGGGAGGTCTAATGGAGGTCTGTAGGTATGGCCCTGGATTGTCAAGATTATCGGACACTGTGTGAAAAGGACAAATATTATGTCCTGTGTGCAGTATGTGGTGCTGGAGATGACGTATTGGAAATTGTGTATACATTTCATAAACTGTGTCATTTTGGCTTCACTTCCTGTTGCCCATAAGCAATACTACATAATTGAAATATTAATGCAGCAATACATTTACCAGATGGCAACTCACATGGATATACATTTTCATGAATATTGGACATTGCATGTTGGCGATAACTATCACTTCCTGTGTCCACTATGTGGTGCTAGAGAACACCCACTATTTATACATATGTTGCTATATATCATGTGTAGACCACACCATGTAAATTTCATGTAAATTGGATGATGTTTGTCATATAAGGCTGACTTCTTGTTGCCAGTAGGGGGTGCTACACAAGTGGGTCATCAATGCAGCAATATATTTAGTGGAGGTCACCTAACATGCATATGCATTTTCTTAAATATTGAACGTTGTGCGAAGGAGTTAAATGTCACTTACTGTGTCCAGTATATGGCGTTAGAGAACACCCACTAATTATATGACATGTTGCTGTGTAGATCACACCATGTAAATTTCATGTACATCAGATGATGTTTGTCATGTATGTCTGACTCCCTGTTGTCAGTAGGCGGTGGCTATGACTGTGACTCAGTATTGACATGTAGATGTGTTCAGGCCGGGACTCAATCAAGCATGAGAAATTTGGGGCAGATT
This sequence comes from Thunnus maccoyii, assembly GCF_910596095.1. NCBI lineage: Eukaryota > Metazoa > Chordata > Actinopteri > Scombriformes > Scombridae > Thunnus > Thunnus maccoyii. Next base: position 6,570,887 of record NC_056540.1, on the reverse strand, counting down.
GGACAATGTAGAGTTACAACTTCTTGTTTCATATTTTGGGCGAAAATGACCTGCATGTCACTCCAACAGCATTCTATGAAAACTCAAAAGGTCTAGATGTCACCTACCAAATTTGAATTTGCTTGGGTTAAATCTCTAAGAGGAGTTTGTTAAAGTACAACGCCTGCAAATGGCTTCACTTTGTGAAAAATTTACATAGTAAATTCAGAATGGCTGACTTCCTGTTGGACTAAGGATATGGCTCCAAAGAGGCTTTTTTTAAGTCTGGAGATGTTGCATCTGCCTACCAAATTTTGTACATCTACACCAAATTTAAAGGTGGACCCTTGACTTTGAAAGTTCTGGAGGGTGCCTTTGAGCCATTTTGCCACACCCAAGCCCAAGTCACATATCAGATATCAAGTTTCACCACCTCTGATGCATGTGCAAAGTTTCGTGAGTTTTCAAGCACCCCTAGCACCTCAAAAATGCTAGAAGTAACTGGGGAGCACTTTGGAGGCGACATGCTGCGCCCAAGCCCAATTGCGATATCAAATCAAAATACTTTCTAGTTCAAACATAGGTGCAAAGTTTTGTGAGTTTGTGAGCATCCCAAAGGCCTCAAACATGTTTTTCATAAAATGAGAGTTGACACAGAAAATCTAAAATAGCTGACTTCCTGGCGAAAAAATGTCCAAAAAATGTATTATGTCCAGAATGATGAGCGCAATCATCCCACCGAATTTCATGAACATCCAAGCAAGCCACACACGCACTTGGACTTACTTACAGAAGAACGAACCATCACTATGAGTACTTTAATACGTGGGAGAAAAAATGTAAAGTGTGGAAACCGGGAAGATTGTGAGGTGTCAGAGGCTTAAGCATCTGAATCTCCACCATATACCCCTCCCCTTGATACTACTTTGCAATGCCCAGTCCATCAGGACCAAGGTTGATAACATCCGAGCTAACGTCATTCACCTGGATAAATTCAGAGATGCATGCATCATGGCTTTCACCGAGATCTGGCTTACTCCCACGGACCTGGAGACTGACTTACTCTTGGCAGTTTTGGTGTGCCAATGCGGCTTGACAGAGACGCTGACGTCACAGGGAAATCCCAAGGTGGAGGTGTCTGCCTCTTTGTCAACCAACAGTGGTGTAAACACATCACTGTCAGAGACAGAGTGTGCACTGCAGACATTGAGCTGCTGTCTGTGTCTGTGCACCCCTTCTATCTCCCCCACAAATTTCCCCAAATATTTGTTACTGTTTTGTACATAAACCCCAAAGCCAACACAAAGAATGCTGTGACAGCTATTCATAAGGTTACACAAAAGCTAGAGTCCCTCTTTCTCAATGACCCCTGTCTCATCCTTGGTGACAACAATCATCGTGCCATGGAAATCAATGAGCAACTTTTATCAATATTTTCTTGCCTGCCAGACTGAACAAAACTATTGACCGATGTTATGGTTCAGTCAAAGGTGGGTATAAGTCTGTAGCTTTGCCTTGCTCGGCTCTTCCGATCACAACACTATCCTTCTTATCCCCATCATTAAAAGTGGTACAGTAGCCAGCAGAGAAGTGGAGATGTGGACTGGAAATGCTGTTGAGGAGCCCAAGGGAGCCCTTGAAAGCACACACTGGAATGCTTTTAAGAATTCTACTACTGATCTTGATGAGAGGGCTGAGGTGATATCCTCTTGTATTCTTTGTCTAAAAGACTCAATCATCCCAACTAAACGTGTGAAGGTGTTTCCAAATAATAAACCCTGGTTAAATAAAGCAGTGAAGGATGCACTGCACAGGAAAAATACTGCCTTTCTACATGGTGGGGTTGAGGATAAGGCAGAAGCTAAAAAAGAGACCAGATATGAAATTAAGAGGGCTAAACTCCAATATAAAAGTAGAATAGTGAAGAAATGACCTAAAGGCACTATGGAATGGCATGAAAGTCGTGACAAGCCGGGACAATAAGAATAATAGGTCAATCACCATTGATGGTTTTGGTTAAAATCTAGAGCTTGCAAATGCTATGAATGATTTTTATTTAGGCTTTAATGATGAATATGATTTCACAAATGTGCACAGTGATCTGTTTGATACAGAGTGACTGTACTGCCACCTCTCAGCCTACAATCAGTGCCCATTCTGTCAGATCCATGTTCCATAAATGTAATATTAGAAAGACACCTGGACCCGACATGATCACTGGCAAATATCGTAAGGTTTGTGCAGATCAGTTATGTGATATTTTTACTGATCTTTTTAACTTGTTACTTACCCTGCACAAGGTCCTGAAATTAAAAGGAATCTATTGTTGTACCTGTGGCCAAGACCAAATCCCCAAAAGAGCTCAATGACCTTAGGCCTGTGGTCCTAACCTCAGTCTTCATCAGTGATGAAGACTTTTGAGCGATTGGTCAAACAAATCCTGACTGGTAAGGTTCAGAGCCTGCTTGGCCCAATGCAGTTTGTGTATCAGGTTAATATAGGTGTGGATGATGCTACAACTACTTTATTTAATTATCTGTATAAGCATCTTGAGGGTATAAAACCTCATGCAAAACTTTTATTTGTAGAGTTCCACTCAGCTTTTAATACAGTCCAACCACACATTTTAGCTAGTAAACCACTGTCCATTTTTAATCTTGATGCTGGCATGGAGAAATGGGTTCTGGACATTTTAACATGTAGGCCCCAGGCAGTCAGAGCTAATGGTGCTCTATCCCAGAAGCGGTTGTCATCCACAGGCTCACCTCAAGGGTGTGTCCTGTCCCCATTATTAAATATTCTATATACAAATGACTGTAGGAGTAACCACGATGACAGGCATCTCCTGAAGTTTGCAGATGACACTGTCTTAATCAAACTGCTCTGTGAAAGACTTTACAGACTTAGAGTGGTGTGACAACCACTTTCTTAAGTTAAATGTTCACAAAATTAAAGATATGCTCATTGACTCATTGAAAGCCTCCCACTCAACCTTCCCAACTATAATTAAGGGCTCACTTGTCGAGATGGTTGAATGTGACAAGTACCTAGGAACAGTGATTGACAAGAACTTGACCCATGACCTCAACACTCAATCACATTTCTCCTTGAGGGACAATAAAGATCCAAACTGAACTGAGCAAAGAACACCAATCCTAGGCAACTTAATGATTTTAGATCAGTCACCCTAACATCATTAATAGTGAAAAACTTTTTTGTTAAAAACCTTGTTCTGTTAACTGTGGATGGCAAACTTGATCCACTGCAATGTGCTGACCAGGCAGGGAGAGGTGTGGAGGATGCAAAGCTTTTAATACTTGCTAACCCATATAAACATTTAGAAAAGTTGCAAGCCCATGCCAGGCTTTTGTTTGGAGACTTTTCATCGGCATTCAACATGATGCAGTCGCATCTTTCAATAGAAAGGTTGCTATATGACTTTAATTTGCCTCACTAGCTTGTATAATGGTTCTTGAACTTCTTGACTAACAGAGGGCAGAGGATTTTTGTAAATGGCTGTTTCTCAGACTCTGTAGATAAATCCACAGGTTCATCACAAGGGTGCTTCCTTTCAACCTTACTATTTATTATGTACACTGAAGGATGCAGGAGCAGGAGGGTAGCTATGTGGTTGACTTTTAAATTCTACATAGGTTTGATCTGATCTTTTATTGTATTTATCAAGTTTATTTATCAACATAATTTATAGATTTTATTTCCACATTTTAGCTCCTTGGTGTATTTGTTTGTATGTTGTTGTATGTTACTGTGTACAACAAGCTGCTTTTAACTAATCACCTCTAGTGGGATTAATAAAGTTGTTTTCAGTTGTTTTTTAGTGACCATATTTGGACAAGAGGGTGGAGCTGACCCTAACACTAGCTGCTAGCTGCTAGCTTGGTTAGCACAGTGCATTTACAGTCTATGGTTAACTGTGATAATGGTTATGCTAATGCTAATTTTGGCTAGCGAAAAACAGGCTTAAAACCAAATATACTTACCATAAAAACTGAACAGCTTACTCCTTTGAGGGTTTTTTAGTACAACCAAAAGTCTGAACAAGACTTTTTTCAGGCGACCAAAATGTTACAGTTAACTTTCATGAACTGAAAACACACTGAAATAGTGACAACTACACCTATACTCCTATTCTAATCTGGGGTTACGATACATAATGTATATAACCAACATTGTTGCCATGCTAACGACTTGACAATCACAAGGTAACCATGCCCTAAAGTATACCCTGCTTTATCCTCTATTTTACTCTAAATGGGACCATAATTTACAAAATTAACACCATGCTGTATTGAGGAAGGCTTGAAACTAGCAACTGAGACCATAAACTCATAAGGAAAGTGTTTACTAAGGTAATAAGTAGTGAGAAGTAGGATCATTTTCTCATAGACTTTCTCATAGATATGTGACATGCACCGCAATGTATATGTACATATATCAGATGTAGATGTAAGATATAAACTAACAATTAAAATCTGCAAAAGGCTACAGGAGAGCTGTTCAGGTAGGAGGAGTTCTATCTAACAAGCATGTAAATGTACACTGTACTGTGTAAAGTACAGACAGCAAAAGAGATTAAGGAGGCCAAGGACACACTAAAAAAATAATGATGGCTTTCAGAGGAAGCGACAGACATTTGGAAAGTGCTCTGAGGGCATTTCTGCTCCAGAGAAAATGCTCAACACACTGGTGGGCAGGCAAGGAATTTGGGGAACTAGAGGGCATGTGAGCTGAGACACCATGCTGCCCATTGCTACATGCTACAGTGACTCATCAACCCTTTGACTGGCTGTGGGATGAGGTCACAACAGCTTTTACTTTGAAAAGCTCAAGTGATGTCAACTAATTTTTCCATCCCTGCCACAGCTGCTCAGACTGCTCATCAGTGTGCTTCTCTGCTTATACAGTGCTTGAGAAGCCTGTTCTCTCTGATGTAGGGAAAAGGCTTCCCATGATTCCAATTAGATGGTTTTGGCAGGAAAAAGGTAGGCGCAAACACATTAGAGACAAATTGCCACTGTAAAATTAACACAAACAGCCATCACACACACTAGCTGAATGATTCAATGTAGTTCTGTGCAATGCAAAAACATGTACAAGTATACATTTTTAAAGTGCTTACACATACTATAAAAAAACTCTTTTGCTGCTCTCTCTGACATGCACAGGGAGTCTTTCTCACACACACACACATAGCTAACCTCCTTAGCGGCTAAGTCATTACTGCATTTTTATTGCCATGGAAACACTGCTAAAATCTCCAGTAAGTAGAAAGTAAAAAGCGAGATGGGAGAAAGTTTATATTGTTTATCTTTTCTGCTATTTTGGGTTTTTTTGGCATTTTTATTGTCATAGGCTTCCTTTCACAGGAGACATTTTGACATATAAAGAAGAAACATTCCTAGACAACTGTACAACTAACATAAAAAACAACACGAATAAGACCGACAACCAACAATCAAGTGAAAATTTGTAGTTAATAGAAAAAATGACAAAAGTCATTGAAAACATCTGATAGTAAAGCCTTAAAATCTCCAAAGGGACTAAAAGAATCTAGCTTGAGGGTTAGGTTCACACCTCAAAACACTCACAGAAAAATAAATCCAATCCAACAATTAGAAATAGGTAGTTGCAACTGTTGAACTGGATTTCAAGCTGACCATGTGCCACACACAGCCAACCTGCTATGCTGCTGATGCACTGCCCATTTGAAATCTCAAATCAGCATTATCACAGACCATACCTGTATCATTAGTTTAAAAGTTCTAGGGCTAAAACTACTCAACTTTTTATAACAAAGTGGTCTGGTGCTTATTGTGATGATTATCCAGGCAATAGATATAATATTGAAATATTTCCTGTGTATTATTTCAAAGAATGTGAAAAAATAAAAGGGAAAATAAGGTTCCCATTGGAGTTTTTGAGCAACACTGGGTGGTCTGGAACAATGTTTTTTGGAGTGGGTCCCCATTTTGTTTGTATAGTGCATTCGCATGAGGATGCACAAGTGCAAGCATGTGGTTGACACAAAAATGCATTCCTGACACCTGTTTCCTGCCATTCCCTTGATGGACAGTTGGTGGTGGTTACATGCAGTGAAGCACAGCAACGCACCTGCAAAGGCAGTGAGGAAGAAGACTGCTTACACGCAAACGCACACAAATATTTTTAAAAAATCAACTTTGCAAATGTTTTATGAAGAAGGAAATATATTCAAAACATTTGTTAGACCTCAAAGATGCACATAGTATATTTTGGTGAGAAACACTCAATGTAAACATAACCTTTGTTTGTTTACAAGAAACTCCATGGGGCACCTTTTAAGAAGGTCAAGCACTGCTAAAGTGACCTTTCAACTGCATTCTCACAGTTTTTCTCAGTGGATGAAATTTAAAATTGAATCAAGTGACTGTGAGGAATCAGGGTCTGTTGTTGTGACAAACCACTGATTATATTACAGTAAAACAGATGTCCTCTATATTTTGTACTTTAAAATCTATAAATACAGTATAATATAAATACATAGTAAGTGCATAATATGGATAAACATAATGTGTGTAGAGGCAAATAAACAGAAAGAAATAAAGTCAAATGAAGACTGCAATAGTCTGGGATAGTTTTGTGTCACGTTGCCAGAGCCACTCTATAGACAGACACTGTGTAGAAATCACAAGTTGTTTGTGTATTCCAGTCTGACCTTTGCTGAGTATTTGGCATCTGCAGTGTTTCCACATGCAGAGTGATCAAACAAATCTTTTCCCAGCTTCTGTCCCTGCCTGCCAGCCTGTCTATCTGCCTAGTTCGACAACACTTTAAGTGTCAACACTGCTTCCCAAAAGCAAGGCCAAGTGTTAACTTTTGACAGGGTGAGTCCAACACTGTCTACACAAGAGGCATTTCAGATGTCTTTTTTTGTAAAGAAACAGATTTGTTTCTATTTTATTCAGTATACCTGTGTGCACAGGCATTGACTATAACTTTGTTTTTAGGCTTCAAGTCTATTGACCTAAACAACAGTACTGTGCATGAATGTATCCTGTGTAGACATTGAGGGAGGACTGAAGCTGCTGCACTGCTGACATGCTGCTTTCATTACACAGCCTGTGTAGACGCTGAGTAAGGACACACTGTACTAGCTGTGGCTGTCAGACTGCAATTGTTTTACAGCTGATGGAAGGGTATACAGAAAAATAATTTACAGCATTCTGCAGAAAGTTTTGACAAAGTAAACTATATGATTACTTTAAAAAAGGGAACCTATATGGCCTGTCTGTATGGTCCTGATAAATAAAAGCTGTTCTTTAAATAAACTCATTTTAGAGTGGATCAACAAAAGGTTCAAAAGTCAACAGGAAAATTAAACACATTTTGATAAAATGGAAAGTCTAGGTGGCACCCTCAACAAATTGGTGTTTTTTGGTTGGATCCAATTTATGTAAAGGTGGTAAATACTGCAAGTATTTATTAAGTTGACCATTTGAGGGTAAGTTCCTGTGGGAGTCAATGATGACCTCCCAAATATTCATCCACTATTCATTTAGCTCTCAGTGAGCCTAAATGTATTAATTTAAAGGAGGTAAAGGTTTAGCCCACTAGACTCTGTTGCTAGGATGCTTCTTGCAAAAAGGGTTGTCCTTTAATGGGATCTAATCTATTGTTAAAAACGTGTTTGGTAGGGCTTTCAAATCCAAAAATAAATAGCTTTTAGATCTAAATGTTCTTGAATAATGTAAATTTGCCAATTTCTTAAATTGAACAACAGAAATTACATCTTGGACATTTCAGGTAAGACACATGTATCAATGTCTGAAAACTTGGAAATGTGGGTATGGATAGATAGAATAGAGACAGGATTGTTCCTTGCTGGTTGATAATATTTACAATTTGCAGAATATGGTTTTGGTCGATTGACATCTGGTTTATGGGTCAAGCATGCCTCTTCTGTACCACTCTCTCTAATTCTTATATAGAAGCACCTTTGGAGTACATGCTACATAAAGTAATCTTGCAAAAATATGACAAGTTTGGGAAAAGCTGTTCTTGGTGAGGGAACCCACAGTCAAGCCATAACATGAAACAGTTTTTGGAATTTTCATTGACATTCATTCATAAGTTTTCCCACTTTCTGCTATGGAGGGCAGTGGTGGGAATTGAAACCACACCTCCATTGAAGCTGGAACCTAAATCTATTGACTTTGAACCCATATTAACTCCGGCAGCACCTCACACAACATGGCCACACTACCTCTGCTTCTGAGGGGTAATTTTTTTGACCTGCAGTATTCTCAAGTGAAAAGGCAAAAAAATCAATCTAATGTCAATAGCACCTCTCTGTTCTCCATTGCTGGTTGTAGGGCTAATCTCCACATTCCTTGATCTCAATTATATTCATCATCTGAGCGCTTTGGGAATATATGCTAACTCATGTGAATTTGCAAAATGGAGGACCATGTTGGCAACTGCTCCTTCCAGGTAAACATATTGGGAAACAATGCTCCGAAGTGGAAAAGTTTATATCTGAACCCATGCATCCTGAGAGACCAGAGCCTTAATCCAGCACCTTAGATGACTCAGCCACATTAACTGACAGGAAATTCAATTCCACTGCTGTGGTACAGTCCTGCTATCCAACGCTATAGGGTGCAAAGTGACATAAGTAACTGTTTCACAGATGTCTCTGCTATGATGAACCATATTACTAAATCACAAAAACTCTAACATTCAACTCTAGCAAGTAGGCTAGCATTCCCTTTTGTCAGAGGTAGCGGGGCGTGTTTCCAGAGCGTGAGAGGCAACACCCCGCACTCCTTATTTGGAAGGTCCTGGATCCAAACACTGACATAAGCTGCAAATCTGGGCTTCAAACTGGCTCAAATGCAAACCAATGGGCGACGTGACACCCCGCTACATCCATCTTTATATACAGTCTATGCTCTGGAAAATTCCAGTAACAATGCATTTACATATCTAGAAAGCATAGCAGGAGAGAGAGAGAGAGAGCAAAACAGGATGTAATAAGATCTTGAAGCAGATTCACACCCACATATTGCAACTACCTGCTATGTGCTCTAGCTTGTTCAACTACCAGTAGCCTTCGTTCAGCACTTCTATCTCACAGTATAGTGGACGTGTAGCTGTGGGCGGCTTGCTAACCTTCATTTTCTGTCAACTTCAGTGAGACGAAGACGATGCACAATAGTAGGTGAGCGCAGTGCAAGGATGACTTATACCTGGGAAATGTTTGACAAAGGACACCAAATAAGGTGCTAAATATCGAGGCAGATGCCACAGGCAAAGGAAATGAAACAGGTCCCAACCCTGTTTTGTGCCTGTGTAGCCAGTCTGGCCTGACACTCCATTTTGCTATGAACTCTAGGTTGTGTTAGTGGATGATGAGGAATGAGACAAGGACGACTGCTGTCTTGCCAGCCGGAGGGGATTTATTCTCTCAGGGGCTGTGTAAAACACAATAATATCAGTACAGCAACTTCACATGACTGGGTTTCTACATGCACACTTCTACTCAGCAGGGCCTGCAGCCGACTGACTGTATGACTTGTGTGCCACTACATTTACCACATTCAGTCTTCCTTTAACTCAATAAAACATAATACGTATCATTTTGATCATATAGTTACAATTACAATGTCTGTTTAAAAACTATTTTCCCACCCACCAGCGGCAATATTTGTATTTTATGAATTAATATTAAATTTAAAATGTGAACATGAACATACATAGAAATATACACTATGTGTATGGAAAAATCGAAATGATCAATACAAAACAAATTTACATAACAAAATAACAAAGAGGGAGCTCACATAGCTGTGTAAAACACAATAATATCAGTACAGCAATTTCATATGACAGGGTTTCTACATGCACACATTTAAAGGACACAGAGAGAGACAGATCAGACCGCATGAGAAACCATCTCCACCATCCATCTCCTTGAGATTGGTAAACTAGCATGTTATACAAAAGTGCTGTACACGTTAAAAAATACATATACACACTGAAATAATTATGGCAACAAAGAACAGTATTTGAGACCTGTACAAAGTAAGAATTGCCCCTGTTTAGTGTTTTTACCTTGTTCTAATATGCTACTGACGGGAGCACTCGTATAGTCTTACCGCTCTTCAGCAGGGCCTGCAGCTGACTGAGGAGAATAGTGCGAATCTACAGGACGTAACATTGCCAATATGTAGGAAGTCACGCAACAAAAATACATTTAACAAAATAAAAGTTCTCCAAAAGAAATATACTCGGAAACAGGTATATACAAGGAAAATGATAACAAAATGTGAGCAGAAGTTGATAACGGATTATTGGTGAAATTGGTGCAATCTATATTCAATAAATACTAGCTAATGACTGATATTTGTTGACTGTGAGATGTGTTGATATAACAATGCTTGATTTTTGTTGTGTAGCATTGAAATGCCTTTTATTGTGAGGTGTTCCCCATTTAGTCAGCTCCCTATAAATATCAATATGAATATTTTACATTTCACAGGTATTTATTATTGCACCATTAATAATGGTGATTACCACACACTCACAGTTGTGTATTAATCAACCACTAGTTTTTACACAACCTGCACTACAATCACGGGTGTCTGCTGATACTGTGAAAATGTAATTAAACTCTTATGGCCACAGCTGTGTGTTTATTGGGTGTTATGCAGTTTTGAGCATAATAACTCATACAATCAGAGCAGGACTGCAACTTTTGATTTTATGTAAAACAGAAATTCCAGCAAAGAAAATTATTCAGTAGTTAACAGTCTGCTAATACAATGTGTGTGTGTGTGTATGTGTATGTGTATGTGTATGTGTGTGTGTGGTGTGTGTGTGCGTGTGTGTAAAAGTGTTGGCTGAGCCTTACACGATGATTAAATTAAACAGGACCGACACACACCCACACTCACTCACACACATACACGCACACATATACACACACACACACACACACACAAGCTGTCTTTTCTACATTGTCAGCTGTAACAGACCATTGTTAACATGGTGGAGTTGTTTTCTAATATATCACTCTAGATAAGTCTGTCACTCAGGTTATGAGTTTGGTCTCAAACGAATAACACAGAAATATGCAGCCATGAAATGATTATCTCTGTTCACTAAAGCTTGAGGCTTCTCAGTGTTGTCTACTCAAGCAACTTTCAGCCTGTAGTATATCTAATAGTCCTTTCTCACACAAATGCATGTATGACACAGAATAGAGAGCAGCCAGTGTATGATCATTGATATTAGACTGCTGGTTATTTGTAATGCTGTGCAGATGAGACCTGGGTCTGCAGTTGTACTTCAAGAAATATTGCTTCTAAACCATAGAATTATACCATCAGGACAGGTTCACCATTTTTCAACTCTGTCTTAAAACAACAGTCAGGAGTCCAAATGCACATTGAAATAGGTTTTTCTTGCCATAGGACACACACACACGCACACACACACACACACACACACACACACACACACACACACACACACACACACACACACACACACACACACATTTTTTACTTCTACTCATTACTCCTGCTTGAGTACCACAATCACATGAAATAGTAATTAGCATCTTCAATGGTCATCAACTTAGAAAATGTAAATTTGTAAATCTTGAATGTGTCTCTGCTGTATGCTGGTTGTTGAGTGTTTCCATTAAGGAAACTGAAGCAGTGACTTATTATTTATTGTTAAGCTCCATTACACACAGATCTGTCTCTTTGTTGTACACCTAAACCCCACTCATTGTTATATTTTGTCCCTCTAATGGCCTGTCAATGTTACCTCTTTCTCTTTATAGAATTTGTCTGATTTTTACGCTTAACTTGCTTATTGTTTAAAGCTTCACCGATCCTTTTTTTTAAAATATACGATGAATCGAATGACCATGTGTAAAGTAAAAGGGGCTGCTTGTAGTGACAAAACCACAGAGAATCATCACCCAAATCTGCAGCTCTGTGGAGCTTTTTAGCGTTTTTTAGCTCTTTTTTTAATGGCCCGTCCTCATCAACCATGTGTGTCTGCCAACTTGTTTTTGAGTTCTTCTGCCCCCATGTGGTCAAAAACACCAATTGCTGCAACTTTAATTCTCAACAAATAATCCTCAACAAAATTTTATTTGGGTTTTACACCCAGTTGAAACAGAAAGATGTCAATCAGTTATGTTAAGTAAGTTCATTTTTGTAATGGGATGAAACATGAACAGCAAAGGTGGTATGCCTTAAAATTCTGACAAACAGAACTGTGACCTCTCAGTCCCTAAACCAAAAATAACCAAGTTAGAAAGCGAAGCAATGATGACAAGGAGTGAAGAGTCCATCATAGTAGTTCTTGACATCCACATACCGTTGCTGTCTCTTGCCTTTGAAATTCAACCATATAAAAACCACTTTGAGATGCATTTTAACTACAAGAGGAAATGAGCTCATAAAAATAATTCCAGTCTGACACTTGAAAGCTTTGCTCTGTCATCCAATTACCATATGGTGGGGAATTTCAGTGGAAAGAGGAGGGAAAAGTAGAGAAGCTTTATAAAGAAAAGGCCTGACATGGGGAATTATTTTGGCACATGTAAATAAAAAATGCATTTCTCCATGGGGTTTATTGAGCATTATCCAAAGACTGTGAAGCAGAGCTATTCCTCTCCATTCTCCGTCAGTCTCTTCCTGTCAATCTCTTTTTCCGAGAATAATAAGGCTATGTGTCATGCTTATATTGATGAGCTTGACCTGATGAAGATCCATCATAAATTGTGCTGTTTTTAGGTGTTCAATAAAGATGTGAATGCAGTTTTGACATGCAGGGTCTACGTCAACCTTCAAAATGTCATCACAAGTGACCATTTGATCCAAGCAATGCACTATTTATGTTGAACACACACAGATCTGGTCTTTACTCATCACAGAGTGGAGTTCCTAACATGCTGATGTTAAGCAGGTAATCGGCTATTTAATATGCCAGGTTCACCACCTTACTTTAGCTTGTAAGCATTTGCTAATTAGCACTAAACACAAAGAAGAGTATGTCATTAGTTTTCTGATTGTTTGGTCATAAACCAAATTATTGGATACATTTATCTACTGTAATATACATCTACTGTAATAGATGCCAAGCTGTTTCACTAAATAGCTTTAGTAAAAACTTTGACTTGCCACTTCAGGAAGCAGTCGGAGGACCACCAACATCATTTGAATGTATTTACATATCTGTAGCTAATTTTGTGACAATCCATCCAATAGTTGACAAGATATTTCACTCTGAACCACAAATACCTACCTCATGGTGGCAAACTATAGGCAAAGTCATTGGGATTGATCAGCGTTGCTAAAAAAATGCTTGTAAACCTTTGAATCATCAAAGAGTGGGCTGTATTTATTGAAACACACACATATTCACATGCAATGAGATGAATTAAAAGTTGTATCTGTCCTTGTGAAGATGAACCACCTACATTCTTTAATTCCTCTGATGAATAACAGTTTGCACTGATACATGCACGGCAGCTAAAGAGTTTCATCTATACTGGCCAGAGTCAGCTCAGCTCTATAATTGAATTCCAAACACCAGTTCATTTGATGTTGCACAGCACTCAGTGTTATTCCTCTTCATTCTTCATAGGTTGGATATGACAAGCTTATGCTTTTTAGTATTTCAATTTTGAGAGGACTCCAACTTTCAGAGGACTGAGAATGAAATGAAGCCATTTGTGACACATTACACCAAATCCATGTCTGACATAGTGCCTGTAGCTCACTAAGCATAGCAATTTAGGTATTTGGCTCTGAAAAACCTGCTGAAATAATGTAGCTGCAGCCCCTATTGTGTGACTTCCCAAGAGGCATCATATTGATGCATTCCACTGGCTGTCAAGTGAAAGGGTACAGCATATACAAAACTGAAACACTGAATCACCACATTTATCGACTCAAATATTGAATCATACTCTTTATACTTCTATGCTAAACTTATAGAACCATGCATATGACTGGTGAGGGGCGTGCTTTTGAAGCATATGATGGAACAGGTGTATACTGTAGTCAAACAAGTGGCAGAAAAGTACAATTAGTTGTACCACTTGTCCAACTTTTTTTGCATAATATTCTTGAGTGTTTATGGGCATGGGTAAAGTGCTCTCTCTTACTCTCAAATAAGCTTGTACCACCTCTAACTCTAAACTGCTGTACAAATACCCTAAAATCAAAGCAATACTCTGCAACTTTTTCATATACAGTAAATACTTATACTGCAACTTTGTAAGTTGATTCAATACAACCTTGATTATAACATCTTTTTAAATAGTTTTTGTCTGAGCAGGAAAGCTCATTCTTGGAAATGGGAATGGTAGTTTGACAAAACAGTCTTGACTCTTTTGTAGTGCTTTCAACTATTACTCAAAGTCCTCATGAGTTTAAATTGGAATTCTTGTCTTAAATGGTGCCAGCTGTCTTGAAGACTCTGGATAGATCTCCCAGCCCAGCTACTTTGAGGGAATCGCAGATGGATGCTGAGGTTTGAAAACTCATGTCTTACACTCAACATTATGAAAACTGTGTCAGTTTGCTTTCCTTCCAGGGCTCAGTCCTCATCAGAACACAAAGTTAATGAGTTAAATTTAGAGATTGATGGACAGTGTGTTGAGATTAGCATCAACACTTTTTACAGAAGGTCTAATTTCTTAGGTACACATCAGATAAATCTGTGGGTGACCTACAGAGGTAGTTTAAAGTGTTCAAGCCTATAATTAATGTTCAATTGTAACAATCTGGGAAAAGAACATCATTCTTTCACTGGACTACTTGTAACTGTAGCAATTTGAGATTGACTATGAATGAAAAGTGCAGTACAAATTAAATGTAATTTTTTTTTTATTATATTCTTATTCAACTCATAATCATGTACAGTCTGTGACAAAACAAGAAGGTTGGCAACCATTGCTGCTGCAGGATACATAATTCTAAAGCTCTCTAATAGCCAATATGGGAATATTTTGAGGGCTCAAAAATTTGGCTTCTTCTACATTGGTAAGGACACAAGTTGAATCTGTCAAATTAGCTCTCAGATAAAACATGCTAAGCTTCATGTTTATAAAGTGGAAACTCACAAAACACAAACTGATCATTTACATTATGTAGACCATGGGCTGTGCAAGACTATCAAATATATGTATTACTTAACACAAAGGTTACATACTGTATAAGTCTAAAATACACACTTTCTCCAAGATAGTAAAACTCCTACTTTTGCCAGAGGTAGCATTATAGAGCAGAGAGCTAACAGTAAGTATTTCATACTATGTAGGAAGGAGAAATGAATAAAAACCCTATGTTATAAAAAGAATAAATATTGTCTTCAGACTCAAGCCTCCATCAGTAATTTCAAATAAGCTATTATACTGTTGTGTATTTTTAATATGGGGAAAAATGTACAGTATTTGTATCACCCTAACAAATATAGTTTGGCTGGGTTTGAGCCTTGTATTATAGGGAATGTTGGAGCTCTTTCATCCAAAGCCAGTAGTGAATTGGGAAGGAGAAGAGAACAGAGGAAAGCTGAGGGTACAGTGAATATTGCCTTTAAAGCCTGAAACATGAATCACTCTAAAAAGGCCCACCGAGACACAAAGAAATCGCTGCAACACCAGCGTGGACACACACACACACACTCAGAGTATTGGTGGGTGAAATGGTACCATAGAAGAAAAGAATGATTGTAAAAAAACAGCTAGGTTCTTTTTCCTTGTTTTCTTTATCTCTCTTCTGTACTTTCATTGTTCCTTGCCTTCTTCTTCTCTCCTCCTTATTCTCTTTTTTATTTCCTTTGCTCTGCCTTTCTCTTTCTCTCTCTAGTTCTCTGTATCACTTTGTATTTCACACACCTCATACATTCCCCAGATATCAGTACAGAGCGCTGAGCAGGATCTAATCAGAGTCGTATTTAATAAATAAGGAGTGACGTCTTTAGGAACACACTGACACACAGGAGGTGGGGTAGGTGAGGTTGTGAAGGGAGGAGGGAGCCGGGGGGGGGGGGGGGGGGGGGGGGTAGTACAGGAAGACAGGAAATTGTGGTACAAGCAGAGAGTAGAGAGTAGCTGGTGCTAACAAGCATTTCATGCCACATATCTTTAAGTCCAGCTAAAACTAAATTAAACTTTTTTTGTCTGGCTCCGTAAATCAGCTCTGTAAATCAGTGCTCAAAGAGGGCTGGTACTCACTTACCAGCAGTTCTCACAAGCTGTCGGTACTTGATTTTGTGCCGCACCACTAGTCTGACAGTTGCTAACGAGAAGGCTAGCATTGAACAAAGCATAGCTTCCAAACCCCATGCCATAAATAGCACATATTTTGTTCTATGGAGGATGGTGGAATACACAAATGGACTACACAGCAGGGACAACAATTGGTGAGTGAAACATCCATAATTAGTCTTTATTAACTTAAACCTGCAGTAAGGAACTTTTAAATATAAATGAAGCCATGAGAGTGTGCTCTATGCCTGTGTCAGGCAATCACAGCCAGGCGCCCCCCCTTTACTCTCACTTCCAGAAGGGGAGACAAAAGTCCCACACTCCAGCTTTAAATTTTGATTATGAAGAAATCAGTCAGAATATTAGATTGATCTGTTTAGCTCCATGCTTACCGCATCTTAGCACCTGTCTGTGTCACTGCCTGTAGTGTTTTATTTGAATAGGCCCTGTAATGTTGTAGACCACCATATCTATTTTATGCTTATGATATTCCTGTGTAAGAAAGACATGGTACTGAGACAGTGCACCCGGCCTGTTGCTGTCTGTTGGTGGTGGTGCTGAACCGTTCATCAGTTGATGCACGTAGCTGTCCTCGGTGCTGAAACATTTGAACACGACTGGTAACTTGTTTTCTTTTTTTGTTCTTCAGAATAAGCTTATCTGATGAAGTGGCTTCAGTGTAAGTTTTCTTAGACATAGGCTTGCTTGGCTCAGTAAGTGACAATTTGTATTTATGGATAGGATAGGATATATCAGCTATTTTACAGTTGTGGATTTTAAAATGACTTTATCAGCAGAACCCCTTGAGAATGCTCTGCCCCCTCTGTGCTGAGAGTCTAGCTCTGTCCCTGCCTAGTATCTTTTTTCACTGTATAAATTGTAATACTTAATGATTTGCTGATACTGACAGATACACACGCCAACATGTGAATAAGGCAGAGTACTGGTACCTCCACTTTTTTCCACTTCAAGCACTGCTGTAAATCACTTGTCTATCTAATCAATCAGATTTGACTAAACAATGCAAACTCAGTGAAGAGTTAGTAGTAGACCTTTAGGGCAAGTGTACCTTAGATTATTTCCAAAGTCAACAATGAGCTTTCATACTTAACTTTTACACCAACATGGACAATAAGACATAAAAGTGCTATAGAATGAATCATCTTTCATGTCATCAGATTCATCTCCATGACAAGACATTTCATTTGGTTGAAAGCACCGGAAAAAGCTTGTAAGTGGAGTTTGTGTTGTGGTTCTTTGGTCAAACTACTATTTCTAAGATCAGAAATGAACTTTGATGCTTAACATAAATGTTGACATGCATGCATATTTGTGAGGCCACACCTCATCTGTTCAAGGAGTTTTGGAAACACAAATTCTAGTGATTTGAAGTTTATATTGCAAGCCAAACATGCCATTTGTTGTACATAAATTGACCAGTAGGACATCAAGACTACAGGCTGGTTTAACATTCTGCCTCGTTGGACAATTTTTTTTCCCTGAATTCCTTTCTCTACTTTGGACAATTTTTTTATGTTATCCATTGCTATATTTTGCTGCATAAATGTGATCCCTGCTACTTTTGGCTGTGTTTTGTTTGTTCCTGGCTACTTTTTGCTGCATCTCTGTCTAAGAGAATCAAAGCATAGCATTAAAGCTCCTGAGCGTAGTGACAAGAGAGGCCTGGTATAATGCCCCCCATGCCGTAAACCATTATGCTGTCTAGTGGATTACTACTGTGCAAGCTTTGTTATAAACCTCTAAGACACACACAGAAAACACACACTGATCCAATAATAAGTGAGTGAGAGCCTACAAGACCCCAACATAGACAGAGAGGGATTGAAAAGTAAGCACTGAGGGAGGATGAGGGAGAGAGAGAGAGAGGAGGTTCATTAGCAATCTGTGTTTGTACATAACAAATACTTACATGTCCTGTTCGAAAATCCCAGAGAGAGAAAGAGGAAACAGAACCAGATAGATTAGCCTTAAAATCTATGAAGAACTAATAGCAGCTCAATGGTAAACCAGCAGGATTTTCACAGGGAGTTGGTTTTATGGAGCTGAACAGGTGTCTGCTCATGTTTTCTGCTGGGACACAAAAACTCGAGTGCCATTTTGTGCTTAGCGAGGAGGTAATGCTGTGCAGCCAGGCCAATACTCAATAGGAGCGGGGTCTAGTTTTCTGCAGAAACAAGTCAAGCATAAACTAAAAAAAATTTTTGCTTGTGACAAGGCCAAGGCCAAAATGACCATAATGTCCTCCAGGTCTTTTTGCTATAATTTAATCATTTCATGGCCTATAACTTTCTAGATACAGCATTTGTGAATGTGTATGTGAATGTATGTGGGGTGCAATAGAGTGAAGCGGGGTATGTAGCTACAGCTTTGTAAATCAACTTTGTGATAGGGAACATTAGGCCTCATTCACCAATAATAAATGCAGAATTTTTCAAATGTGTTCTTATAATGATGAATCCCATTGTCCTCCTAAGTTAAACAGAAATTGAAAAGAAAAGTTGAAAGAAGTCAAGAATGCCAAAATGAAAGTCTAAAGCAGGTGTAGTACCGGACTCCAAACATAAAAACCCTCAGTAGTGCTGAAGTGGAGGTACTGATGCAGGAAGTGAACACCAAATGAGCTGTCATATGTACTAGCGTCAGTAGTGGATATAAAATAACAAAAAAAAATTTGCATGGGATGCTATTACTCATTCAGTGAACGTTGGGCACACAGCTGATGTAGTAACACAAAATGGTTTGATCGCAAATCTGAGGCCAAACCAAATATTGCCAAACAAAGAAGAGAGCAGAGGAGCCATTACTGAAAAGACAGCAGTCTCGGGTGTGCCATAAGCTGAGCATGGGGACACAGACTTGGGCCCCATGTCAGTGGTTTCATCTCCTCGGCCATCTTCTATCTCAGTATCAGAAGTTAAGCTGGCATTTCACAATTAATACAGTTTGATAGTACATTTTATCCAAAAGCTGTAGTTGTAAAACCATGGAACATGTGATACATTTAACATGCAAACAGCGGTGTGTAAATCGTAAAAGCAGGTGATTATTTTTGTGAGTGTTTTTTTCTTTAACGTGTGTTTAAAAATTGTTACCTAAGTGCTTAATTTGTATTCAAAATTTAAACATTTGCTTCTGGAGTATAGACCAAAATTGCATAATTGAATCCCCCAAACATAAAAGGTCAGTACAATGGTTTGATTTTTATCATTTATTTACAGATGATCTCCCACTGAGGCAACCACCCTCTCAGGAGTACTGTGAGGTGAGTGAATGCAGAGGCACAGTGTGAGGGTGAGGGCGTCTTTCTATTTCACTGGCAAAAATACAGTCCAACAAACACAGAGCTGTGATGCACATAACCAGTCATTAACAAAATTTCCAATAGCCCTCTCTATAGTTAAAAACAAATTTAGGTTTCAAACACAACATCACATCAACCATGATTTTCCCTCATCACGGGTGGTCACAAAACTGTAATTTACATGTAAGAGAAAGGTAATGGGATTTGGTCTACAGGGTCATGTATATGCTCTGAACACCACATTTTTATTCCACCATGGTAATTTTTAAACCACTTAATGATGGATAAATGTTGGCTCAATTATAAGACTGGAGGTTGCGTTTGGAAAAGGAGAGGTCATATAGGCATTTATATATTCACAAAGGCAGCTATTCTTTTTTAATGGAGTGAAGAATACCAGTATAACACCAGCTCCCACAGAAAGTGTTGCATCGTGTGTTTTCTTTTAGTTAGCCTTAATGTTGCTAGGCTAATGTAATGCTTTTAGGGTGTTAGCCAAACCTACAGGAGTTTCTGACAGCCTGCGTAACTTGTCTTGGAAGAAATACATTTGTGACGAATGAAAAACGAGTCAAAATCATCCCTGGACATCTTTACTACAGAAACAGACCAGGGAACAACATCATCTGTCAAACAGCCAAGAATTACTTCTGTCACAGAAAGTCATGATAAGGAGCTCAAAAAGACAGCCTGAAAAATGCTAACTGTCAGAGAAAATCATCCTGACCACTTCCAAGAGCCAAACAGGAGAGTGTGTGAGTATGTGACTGATGGGCAAGCTGCAAAAGAGTGAGATTTACATTATGCTGAAGTATTTCATGTGTCACTTGAAAGAGAAAGGGTTCCCAAGATAACAACATTCACATCTTCAAAACATATTCCAAAAAAACCCCCAAAAACCAACAACTACAACAACAAAAAAGTGTTTTCACCAGCTAGTTGCTAACTTTGTCTGTTTGCTGTTTGGTGCTGGAAAGGTAGTGTTCAGGCAGAGTTCAACTGCAGAGTTGGTAATGGTTATCTGTGGACTCATCACATTTGACCCATTGTTCATATATAGATATTAATTAGTGCATTAATTACTGGCACTGTAGCTACCTAGCCAGCCAAAGTCAGCTTGCTATCCAGCTAGATAAAACCTTTAATACAGTAGCATTGTTTTAAACTGTAGAAAAAGAAAGTACTTGGTCAGCTCCATGATAATGTAAAAAGTTAAAAAAAAATCATGAGACATATGTGATGTGATGGTAAATGAATAGAAATGTTGTGTTTCCATGTGCTATGAGAGAACTTTGAGAAAAGTCTTTTTTCTCTTTATGCATTTATTTCACTCTGAGCTGTAATTTTGAGACCTCAGAGTGAAGTACAGAGCTTAAATGATGGTTAAATTGGTGGTAAACCATCATGTACCTCCTACTGAATACTTATTCTTGTTCAGAGCTCACTGACACTTCACTTTGACCTGAAAACTGAAAATTATATGAACACCAGTAGCTATAAGTGGCAAATCCTGCTTACAAGGTAATGTTAACTTTTTTTGAGACTGTCAAAAAAAAAGTTAAAATACAATACGACGAAACAGGCCACGAAAGCAAGCAGGAAATTCCCACTGCTTGACCGCACAAACATCTATAACAAGAACTTTACACAGAGGCAATATTCTTAACATTTTTTAGATCTGGTGATCAATACCAATCACCAAACAATTATTTGGCAAGGTGTTCAAATGTCTGGCTTTGCTCACATGTAGGTCTCAAATTGATCCAGCATGTGCTCTGTTTCCAAACACAGAGTTTCTTTGTTATTGCCAAGGTACAACTTGGGACCCAGGTCAATTGTTGGTTTGAGGAATGATCCCTCAGATTACTTCCTTAGTATCCAACAGTTTATACTGTATGAATGCATGGTTGGCTGCACCTTTCAGTTGCCTTTACCCTCTGTCTGAGTGCAGTATTCTCACCAGCACCACTGACATTGATGGCTATACATAACCTTTACTAAGGAGGAGAAAGATGTTCACCCACACCCAGTGCTTCACAACCTTGAAAGGAAAGGAAAGGTGGGGAATGTGAGGAAATAAATCAGAGGCACCTTTGGGAAAGGGAAATCAAACAGAGAGAGGAGTGAGAGTGACTAAAGGAGGAGATATTTCAAAGACTTAATCCAGTGTCTGGACATCTACCCTCAAAAAGAAGAGTAGTGAAGTAACATTAAATAAAATAGAGTGGCAGTTGTTTCAAGAACTGGCTGGATATTCTGGACATCCTGGGCAACCTTGTGCAAATGGAAATGTGCTGACGCCTGAAGTGGGTTTGAATGAGTCTTTTACTATTCTATCCTCGACATACTCAGCTATAGCTGTAGACCTCATTGTCTTTGACCTACAGAAAGTTAAGATAAGTCTCCCAGCCTAACTATCTAACTCTCTGGGCCTCTCAAATTCCCCTGCTTCCAGTTTTTGAAGGCCCCTCCACATCCACAGTTGAGGAGTTCTCCCAAATCCTAAGATGTAAGTAACAGAAGTAGTAATTCTTGTCTGTAACATTCCTGGCCAGCATCTCTAAGATCCAAAACTGCCTACAAGTTATACAACAAATATGTTGGCTAAAAAGAGACGCTTGAGCTGCCTGATGGTCTGATCCAATCAGCATTGATATATAAGACATAAACCATTGTTGTAATGAGGCTGTTAATTAAGCTACTTGATGTTTTAATAAGAAAAAAATCTGTTTCACTTAGCACATGTGGAGTACCAATATAAGCCTCCTATCTGGGAGCATTAATGACTTCAAGTAGTTTCAGTAAAATCATTCTATCCTCAGTAATAAACTCATTTATGCACGGCAGTGCCCCATAGTGTACAGTATATCAGATGATCTCCACTACGTGGTACCTGCAGTGTAAGGATGAAGCTTCTGTCATTTATTATCTGTCTGACTTACTGGTTGTATTCACAAGAATGTGTCAACAAAGACAGAGAGATGTCACCATGGCTCTATAGGAGAGAGAGAAAGAAAGAAAATACTATAACTCAACATATAAGTTAAGTTTTATCATGTAGGTGTGTGACTGAGGAAGTTCTCATCATTTAAAAGGAGAAAACTCTAAAGGGAGAAGAGACGTGAAAACCACAAATCTTTGTTAAGAGGCTGCTATCTCCAGTGTGCCTTACATAACTGGGACTATTTTTTATTGTCAAAGTTAAAGGAATACTCCACCAAAAATCTATATTTTAAGTATTAAAGGATAAGCCTAGTTATATTATATTCTTTTTTTCCCATGGAATCCTGTGCACACACCAAAAGTTATTTATCCTTTTTTGAGAAAATGAAACTATATATTTGTGATCTGCAGTAGGAACGAATGGGCTCGATGTTGCAGGTCAGGGAAGTGGCAATCAATATGTCAAGAAGTCCATTGAAACATGCATTTGACTAGCGATGTTACATTTGAAGGAGAGTACTTGACCTTTCACACAAAAGTATCGCAACAAGATGTTTCATTGCCTTGCTTCAACACACCAAAAATTACACTTGTATAAGAGAGGTGCCAGACATGTTTTGAATGTGAGGTGTGCTTCTCAATCTGCCACAGTATGTAAAAACAGAGTTATAGACTCTTTTAAAGTGATCAGTTTTAATAGTGTAGACTTTATTGAAGAAAGTATCAATAATAAAAGCAGCACGACTACTTATAATCTAACTGTTTCATCACAGTCTCAGATTTAGTCCATCCATGAAAATGCAAAACCTATAATTGCTAAGCAGATGTCCCCATTTTGACTGTATCAATTGCTTCATACTGGTTTAGTGCTTCAGAAAGATTTGTTTCCCCATCACTAACTCATAGTCAAGAATGTGTAACATGCAAAAAAATGTGACAAAAAGTCCATAGAAACTTCATCACAGTGCAATGTTGTAGTGACTTTGGTGCTGGCCTGTGCCCTCTAGAGTACATTACCAGTACCAAAGTTTGGTCACACCTTCCCATTCCCTTGAATGAGAAAGTGTGTCCGAACTTTTAACTAGTACTGTAGGTTGCGCACTCCACAAACACACAGTACTTACCTGCAAGTCTATAATTTATTCTGTCCAGCCAGCAATATATAGGCTATTGGTTCTCCTACTTGTGTAGCTAAGCTAAATTACCATCATTGCACCAATTTGTAGCCTATAGCCTCTGAGGCTAAGGTATGTAAACATAGTTTAAAACAGAGCACATTAGGCATGCTAACTGGCTAACAATTAATTTCAATCAAGTACTGAACCCACACCCACACACTACTGATCCCAACCAACCACACACACACACACACACACACACACACTGGTGGAGTTCAGTTTGGTTAGTTGGTCTGGTGGCATTGACTTGCTGGTTGAAGGAGAAAATTGGCGAAATTTGATGGCCAAAGTGGGAAAGGTTAATCAAGTGTAAAGTGGTGGAGAAAGCCAAGAAGACAGGTGAAGGGCCCTTTGTGAGAGGTGTTATATATGGTATCCCAGCAGAGGAAAAGTTAGAGGTTTTGAGGTCAAGCATAAGAGGTGGTTAAGTTATTGGCATTAAACATTTGCAAGCAAGAAGGGGTGGAGAGAGGATTGATAGTTTATAAGTGTTGCTGGGTTTCCAAGAGAGGGCGTTGCCCGATAAAGTGACAGTGGGATATACAAATTACAATGTAAGAGCGTATATCACGCCACCTTCGAAATGTTTCAAATGCCAAAAATATGGACATATGCAGCAGGGTGTAAAGGGAAACAAAAGTGTGGAAGGTGTTGAGGTGATCATGAATATGGGAATTGTGAGGACAGGGCAGAGATGAAATGTGTTGCTTGTAGAGGTGCACATAGTGTGGCCTATAGTGGCTGTGAAGAGAGAAAAAAGACAGTGGAAGTCCAGAAGCTAAGAGTAAAAATGGATATATCTTATGTAGAAGCAGTAACGGTGGTTCAGACGGAGCGTAGAGTGGAGAGGAGAGAAAAAGAAATATCAGAGAAGAACCAGTCAACTGAACAACTTGTGTCCAAAAGTCAGATGGGAGATGGAAATATATTGCTGGTAAATAAGGAGAATGTTATGTATTTCATGGCTGAAGTAATTAACTGCATGTTCCAAACAAGGGGGAGATCTG
The DNA here is from genome assembly GCF_910596095.1 of Thunnus maccoyii. Classification (NCBI taxonomy): domain Eukaryota; kingdom Metazoa; phylum Chordata; class Actinopteri; order Scombriformes; family Scombridae; genus Thunnus; species Thunnus maccoyii. Next base: position 6,546,161 of record NC_056540.1, on the reverse strand, counting down.
AGATGATTGAAATAATTGTAAAGAGTGCAGCAAGATATTTAAATATTCAAGGAATATCTGGGATAGATGGCTTAAAAAACAGGAACAGTTAAAGAATCATGTTCACAGGATTAGTTTGACTCATGTTAGTTCTTCAGTGTTATGCAAGGAGTCTGCTGTTGAATGGCCAAGGGGTTAGAATGTAAACTTGATATAATATATGTAGAAGAGACATGGCTAAAACCTAATTTAGATTTTGTGATTTAAGGATATGTGTGCATAAGAAGGAATGGAGAAGGGGGTAAAGCTAAAAGGAAGTATTGGAGAACATTTTGTGACTCCATAGGGAGAAACACTCTGATTAACCAAGTTTGGGGAATGATAAAGAAAATGAGGAGAGTAAGACGGGAGTGGGGGTACCCAGTATTGGAAAATGGTGAGGTGGTGGCTAGTGAAGATGAAGCAAATGTTAGCTAAGGCATTGGTTGAGGTTCATAAATGGAAATACGTCAGAAGAGGGGACAAGAGGAGGACAAAAAACAAGTGAAGGAAATAAAGAATTGCTGGAAGGAGAGGAAGAGAGGGATGATGCAATTAATGCTCCCTTCACAATAGAGGAAATGAAACTGGCTATATGTAAATCAGGGCTAACTGCTCCAGGAAAAGATCAAATCTGCTATACCATGTTGAGCCATCTGTCTGATGTAGCATTAGAGGTCATGTTACATTTATATAACAAGGTTTGATAGGAAGGAAAATTACCACAAAGTTGGAAACAAGCAGTTATAGTACCCATAAGGAAACCAGGAAAGGATCCCACCAATCCATCTAACTACAGACCGAGTGCACTGATATCCCACATGTTAAAATTATGGACTGTATGATCGTATTATTTGGAAGTAAGGAATTTTAGATCAAACATCAAAGTGAATTTAGAAAAGGAAGGGGAAGAATGGATCTGATTTTATGCCTAAAGTCAGATCGCACAAGTGAATGAGTGAATAAGGAGGTAGGGTAGCAGTATTTTTTGATGTGGAAAAAGCGTATGATTTATTGTGGAAAAAGAGGGCTTGTTAATTAAAATCAAAAAATTGAGAACATCAGGTAAAATGTTCAGATGGGTGAAGGAATTTTTGTATGGACGCTCTATAAAAGTGAGAGTGGGAAGAATTTTTTCAGCAAGCTATGTTGTGGATAATGGAACGCCAGAAGGAAGTGTTTATAAGTCCTTTGTTGTTTTCAATAATGATTGTTGATGTGTATGATAATATTGGGCAAGGTATAGGGATATCTTGGTTTGCAGGATTTAAATTTAATTTAAATTTTTGGTACACTTCTCGTCACAACTAAGAAAATTGGAGCAGAGGTCCAATTGTGTTTATATGGCAAGGAGCTGAAAAGGATAGACTCATTTAGACAAATTTTGTCTAAAAAAAGTGTGGTTTGATGTTAGGCTCACTTGGAAAGTACATATTGATAAAATTATGAATAAGTTTAAAACGGTTTTAAATGTGATGAGATGTTTAGTGGGAACAGGGGAAGCTGACAGGTCTGCTTTGAAAGCTATATACAGACGGATGACAAATTAAAGGAAAAACCGGTACAGGTCTGAATGCTTGACCCCTACAGTGAGGGGATGTAATGGCTCTGTTATGCTTGGGGAGGCATTTTGCTGGCATGGTTTGGGTCCACTTGTCCCCTTAGAGGGAAGGGTCACTGCAAATCAATACAAAGTTGTTCTGAATGATCACCTTTATCCCATGATGAAACATTTCTATCCTGATGGCAGTGGTCTTTTCCAGGATGACAATGCCCCAATTCACAGGACATGAGGGGTCACTGAATAGTTTGATGAGTATGAATATGATGTGAATCATATGTTATGGCCTTCGCAGTCACCAGATCTCAACCCAGTTGAACACCTATGGGAGATTTTGGACTGACATGTTGGGCAGCGCTCTCCACCACCATCATCAAAACACCAAATGAGGGAACATCTTTTTGAAGAGACAGCAGCAGCAGTAGTAATCCCTGAGTTTAATGTTGAGTGTGGGAAGAGACTTACTGATGATATATCTGTTTTTGCATGTGGGATGATGGCCATGGTTATTGCCTTGCAATGGGTAGAGGACGTCAGGCCACAGAGAGTGGTAATTGCATCAGATTCGTGTGCAGCATTAATGAGTTTTGCAACTCCAGGTGTAGAGAGGATTTATTGTCTGAAGTACTGCAGTCATTATTCAGAATTCACCAAATGTGATTGTCTGTTAGTTTTGTGTGGGTTCTTGCTCATATTGGAAAAGATGGGAATGGGAAGGCGGAATAAGCAGCAAAAAGGGCTTGAAGAGTGGGAGTAGTCACATTAAAGTAATTATTAGTAAGTTAGAAGCTAAAGTGGTGATTAAGGGGCTAATCAAAAAGAGGTGACAGAGTGAATAGAAGAAAGTAAAGGAAGATGTATTTTCAAAAATAAACCATTAGTTGGGAGTGCAGGGTCTGGAGGAGAATTATTAATATTAGTTATATATTTTATTTTCATGTAGTTCCCTTTTATTTATTTAATTGACTATTTTGTTTATTGTTTTGATTGTTATTTTTTGTTTGGTAGAAATAATATCTTTGTGTTTCAGAATGTTGGATGTAAAAAAACATGCAAAGTAAAGATGTCACCGTAGTGATGGGAAAATAAAACTTTCTGAAGCACTGAATCACTATGTAGCAATTGTGTTGAAAATGTTTCATAGCTTGGACACGTGTGATACAGTCAGCATGGTGACATCGGGGTCACCATTGATATAGCTTTTGTTTGAAAGCATTCAGAGCAAGACGTCATTAAAAGGTCATCTATGATATTTGAAATATAGGTTTATATATAACAAAAACCATGTCTGTACATCAACATACAAAGATGCATCAACTCCTGATCAATGAGCAACAGTAAACTCTGTTGTATGGGCTGTTAATGATGGTGGTTTATGTTTTATATTGTGCTACAATATAAGAATAGACAAGTATGTGCAGGGAGTTCAAATATTTTTTAAAACAAAATCATTTCAAAGATTTACACTTCAGACTTCTCCTCTTCCTGCTCAGTAGCTCTCCAGCTTTGGAGAAGACCTGTTTGCATGGCACTGACATAGCTGGCATGTGAAGATACCTTGTAGCCAGTTTACAAAGATTTGGGTACACTGTTGCCCATGTTGCCCAGTCATTTAATGAGTCTTCTCCTTTGGAGAGGTAGGGCTCTGCCAAATATCTGGACTTCCACCATGGCTTCAGCTGTGGTATCTGTAATCCTTTGTGTTGAGCCTGCATGGGACCACAAAAGAGAGAAGTTATAAAATTGTGGGCTCTTTTTTCCTTGAATTGTTTCTGTAAGCCTGTGCAGCTTACCAACTCAACTGTCCAACAGGTTCCACAGGTTGTCAGATGCCTCTTCCCTTGAAAGCCCAAGTGCTTCCTCTGTTGAAGGTGACTGAAAAAACAACTTTTAAGTAACTCAGATGTTTGATATAGCCTTTAAATGAACAACAGAGATCTAACAAAGGCACCTGTGACATAAATTTGGTGGTCTGTTCCACTCTTATGGATCCAGCACATTCTGTTGTTACCTTGGCGGCCACATCTTGTGCATGTGTTTGATTACCAAAGGTGAGAGTTTGAAATTTAGGGTCAACAATTGTTGTCAGTGCAAGGACACTGCATCTGGCATTTAGGTAGTGCTGCAGGTTTTGGCCCAGAAGAATCACTATTGGTTGTGTCAGGGCTGAACATTTAACTGAAAGCTTATCTTGGACTATTCATATTATGGGAATGACCTTTGAGGTGGACACCTTCTTTTCCTCTGATTGCTTGGTTGATGCTCAAATGAAGGGTCCTAGAACCTTGAGGTACTCTGTGATGGTGTCATAGTCAGCACTGCTTAGAGGCATGTTAGCAATGCTACTGCTGCTCCCACTGGCTCATGCTGTTCATGTCTTCATGCTGCTCATGTTACAATCTGTTGTAACATCATGTATGGTGAGTTCCATCATGTTTCTACCTCCTGAATGAGTTTGTGTGGAGCTTTCCCCAGCTATTCCTGAATCTGACAGTTCCTCCTTGGCTATCTCTTCCAGCTCTAGGGTTTGTTCCAGTGCCTTTCCTACAACTAGATTCAAATTGTGAACAAACCAAGGTACATTTCTTACTTTGAGTAACATAGCTCACACCATCATATTTGCTACGTTCTCCGTGATGAGACAGTGGATTTTCTGTTCGAAGCCCTATTCATTAATCAGAAGCTCCTTTGCATCCCTCAAGTTTTCTTGTAACATTTCTGAATCCAGTAATGTGAAACCAAAAGCAAACCTCGTAAGGGCAACAGTAACAGGCAAAAAGTTCTTTACTTGGTAACAAGCAGAGGTCAGCAACAGGCAATCAGTCAGTGATGGCAAACAGAAAAGGCTGGCAGGAACAGGCTGGGGTAAATAACAGGGAGGAAGAAAACAGCAATGTCTGCTGGAATGCTATGACTAAAAAGTACATAAGTTGATCTAGCAAACTACTGATGGAAAGGGGCTGGTGTATGTACTGAGGAAGTGATGAGGGAATGGGGAGCAGGTCTGCATGTGGGTGGGGCAGTCAGGTGATGGAAATGGCAGGAAATGGCAGGTTAGTGGTGGAGAAAATGGAAAATTTGTAATGCTAAGAGAATTGATGAAAGCTGAAGTTCCTGATTTATATAATGCCAAGTGATGTCCACATGTCTGCTGTCAAGTGCCTCACTCTTTTTCAGCTCTGCTATGTCCTTCTCTTTGGCTTCATTATATTTTTTCTCTACCATAGTCTTCAAGGTTTGTGTATACAGTGTATACAGTGCCAGTCAAAAGTTTGGACACACCTTCCCATTCCCTTGAATGAGGCACAGCTTGTTGAAAAAAGGCTTTGAAGCCTTTATCAACCACCACAGAAAATAGCTGGGCATCCAAATAATCAAATCAACCAAGGCTTTATCCAGCCCAGCTTGCCATCCTTAAGAAAATATGGAAAAACTATGCATACATACACATCTTTTTCTATTTGTTATCTTTGTTATGTATATTTTAAGTATGTACCTGTGTTTAGTAATATATACCTAAGATATATACATATTAATATTTAGGCCTACCTTGTCAAATTAGGCTGCATTCAGACCGAAAACATTAATGCAAACGTTTTTTTGCTTTTTGCTGCAGAGCTGATGTCTGTCTGAGTGGCGCCTTACTCCACCAGCAGCAGTAATGTCGGCAGCAAGAGCAGCTGTGTTGGGTGTAATCTCAGGGTGCTTTGAGCGCAGGTACCTCAGCATTGAAGAGGTATTGTTACTGAAGGGCAGATCTTGAGCGCAGATCAGACACTTGCCTTTTGGGGACTAATTAAGTTAAAGTGCTCCCACACATATAATCATGCTCTTTTTTGGTGGCATGGCCTCCATTCTCGTCTACTCACTCACTGATACATACAGCATATACACACTCAATCTTTCAGTCACTCTCACACAGTATTAAACTTTCAACCATCAACCATCAACAAACTGATTCTCTTTAACTCAGTTATCTATTCTGTTAACTAATCTGTAAACTAAGTCTATCTGTTGATCTATCTCTGTATGTGTACATTATATGTGAGCATCTCTGTCAATCAATGTGTAGGCTGTCTATCTTTAGTATGTAAATGTGCATAATCTAACACTAACTTTACCTAAATCAAACTCTCCCTGGATATCTCTCAATGAAAATTTTGCATATGCCCTCTTTTAAGCATTGTGGGAGACTTATGAGACTGTCCTGTATTCAAAACCAGCCCAAATTGTGACATAGCAAAGCCTCATGTGGGGCGGTCACATGACTATTTTTTGCACAGTAAAGCAAGGTATCAAAACATTTTGCCACGATACTTCTGCTTTGACAGGTCTGTGTACTGTGTAGGGTGCTTTAACATCATTGGCACGGACAATTTTTCACTATTGTCTAATATTTCATAGACCAATCCATTAACGGGAAATAAACAATCAGGAAAATAATGGACAGATTTATTGGTAATAAGAATAAGTGAGTTGGTTTATTAAAAGGGCTGAAAAATGGTGTACAAATACAGGAGTGGTTTGAGAAGTTTCTATGGATAATACAGGAAGACATCCATCAGAACAAGTAAAGATTTCTCCTGCAACAAGACCCTCAGCTGACCAGAATTCGATACAGCCACAGGATATCTTGGTTTGAGTTGAGGAAGTAATGGTAAGAGAAAGTGGACATAACAAAAAAGGTAAATTGCACCATTTCATCACAAAATTGCTATTTAAGTGCATCGAACATTACAGATTGATGTTCTATAACTTCTATATCTTCTGGTCGAATTTTCCTCCTGCCTGCAAGGCCGACCACCAGGCCAGTTTCATCAAAACGTGTCCTAATCCTTCAGTGAAAGCTCCCAGCTTTGATATTCTTGTTTCTCTCATTGCATCTCCCATAGTGGTCGACAGCCCAAAGCAAAACACAGGCTGTGCTTGTGAGCGCGGAGTTGGTGAAGGTTAGATGTTGATTCATGGATCTGCTCGATATGATGCCTGCTCATCTAAAAGTATGTGATATCGACTGTTTGTTCTCCTACACTGTCTGACTGGTAAACCTAGCAGATGATGTGGTGTGACTGCATGAAAGCTTTATTACTGTGGGTGTGGAATGTACTGGTGTTTGTGAGTCTGTTTGTAAGTCGTTTGTGTGTGTGTGTGTGTGTGTGTGTGTGTGTGTGTGTGTGAGATCATTTTGAAACATACAGAGCCACAGGACACTAGTTTCACACAAACCTCCAAACTCTGCACCTAATCTTGATTCAAGACTTTATCACGTTAGAATCTGGCAATATCCTGAAGAAATAAAGATGCAAGTTAACATATGGACTTTCCTCTCACTTCTCTCTTTGCTCCATGCATCCATCATCCATTTATTGCCCAATCACTCTCTCTCTCCCCACCGATCTATCCATCACTCCATGCATTTATTCCGTTGTTCATAGGAGAGAAATAAAACTTTGCGGCCCCCTGAAATTCACTCGATCCCGCCATCCAACTGTCCGACCATTCTCTCTGCCTCATCCCTGAGGATAAATTACAAGCAGGGTATATATATTCCCTTCATCATGGAGGATTTAGGAGACCATCTCAAGTTAATGAGGGGTTTTAAAAGTTAAGAGAAAAAGAGAGCAGACGATGATAGAAGAGTTATTTAAGAGGAAGAAAGTGTGCGCAAGTACAGAAGAAGATTGGGGTTGATGCATCGTTACACACCGTGACTTTTCAAACGGAAATCAGAAGTTGGCCAGATGTCTCACTTGTATTCCCATACTGTAAGTGATACTTATCCATTAATGGAACATTACAGTGCGTCAGGCAGCCAGAAAAATATGTTCTATATGCTAAATCTATATTCTCATCTATATTCTCATCATTCAACTAAGTGGTCAATATAAACACACATGGTGCTCATTCCTTCTCCATACTCCACTGATCAATCTGCCTCAAAACTCCTGCATCATCTGCTATTTTGCCTCCTAGCACCCTCTCTCACATCAGCATCTATGCGTGGTTTCAGCAGATTTATGTCTACATGTTCATGTTCATTCAGTGTGGTGTATCTCTGCTAGCCCTGCTGGGGGTGTGTGAGCTCAGGGGACAGTCAGTGTCTGGCTTGCTTTCGATTTGTTCCAAAGCATAACATGAGCAGATCAGTACCACTAAATTGAAATGTGTATCATGTTGGAATAAGAGTCTAAACACTGAGTGTCCTGTCAGAAAAAAAAAAAAAATTGTAAGGGAATAATTGGATAAAGTCTAAAAAACAGCAATAGTAAAGCAGGAGAATGATAAAATAGTGGATTTGACTGTGTATTTTAAATATAGAGTATATTAAAGAGAGGAGAGAAGATGACATTTTTTTAATCTTGTGCTCACAACGTAATATAAGTTCTACATTATTATCTTGTGTGTACAAGATTAGGAAAAATCCTTTTAGTGACAAGTGATAATGGAGAGAATCAGAAAATGTAAGGGGAGAGAGGTGGGAGATGTCATGTGACGTTGCAATTACATGATCTCTTTGCATATTTTATGTATTATATAATATTAAATTTTTGCATTTTAATTATTGTGCATGTACATATACTGTACATTAGGGCTGGGCCGTATGGCAAAAAATATGATCATGATAATTTTTTCCATATTGATCAATATTGATATTTATCACGATATATAATTTGATTATGCTGCCAGTTTGAAGATTATCCTGATAATGACTGAAGCCTGAAGAAACCAGAGGGTTCATTTGTTAAAGTTTAGAATAGTTCATTAACATTAAAAAATAGAGTAACATAATGTAAACATTTAACCTAACTGCTTTGTCTGCCTAATAAAACAATACAAGTTAGCATGCCTTGCAACTTATTTAAATAATGTAAATAAAACTAAAAGCTGTGACTACTATCACATCAAATTCCTTTGGCCATCTCTCAATCAAAAAAAAACAGAATCTGAGTAAAAAGTGCAAAATTGTAAACCAGCCATTATGCTACATCTTTATTTATATAGTTGCCTCAGCTGAACTTTGAAATCTATTTTAGCAGGGACTGAAGACTGCAGATTTGGTCTTCCATCTCTTACAGTGGACATGTGCTAGGAAATGATTGTTTCAAGGCCAGTATGAGCAGGTGAAACATTACAATAATTATATTTATAACAATAACTCTTTTAATGTACATATGACCATGTGGATATTGTATTAAGGTAGACTGTGGAGAATCTGAACACATCCTTTACTGTTCTATCTTGTTTGTGTGTACAGTCTTTATTGTGATGAAGCTGGGATGTAATAGTTGCACATTGTCCCTGCTATGTTTGAAATATAATTACACTAAAAACAGAAAAGCTTTTGGTATTTAGGGCTGATGATGCGTGAGAGGTTTATGGAAATATGATTCAAGCTTCCAGTGTTTAATTTTAGCTTTCGGATGTTTCCATAATTACACCATATTGATGCTTATTTCAGGTTAATGATGCACTGAAAATCTGGCTTAGACTTATTTTGGCGCTGGCACTTGGAAACGCACGATTGTCTCTAGAGAGAAATGATTGGACAGGTCTACAGAGAGAGAGAGAGAGAGAGAGAGAGAGACAGAGGAGGGAGAGATCTCCCAATTGGGCGAGACAACAAAGTCATACAGAGGAATAATTTTGGTCGGGCCAGAGAAAAGAGGAAATAAATCAGTGCCAATATCTACAGATGGTTATAAATGTCATTTTTGTGAGACAGTCATTGATTTAGAGTCTGGTCAGTTCTGTTTTCCATGTTAGTGATGCTGTCCTGCTCAGTGGCTATGCTCAGTGACTGGTGATTGTCTTCAAATTTGAACAGACTCTTTTTGTTTTGGCTTTGAATTCGACAAAAGCATGTTGTGGTGCAGCTGTCAGGCCTCAGTAGATTATAGAGACAGTCAATCAATGCTTGCCCCAGCAGCTACAGATGCAGATTAGTGTATTTAACATGATCCACATTTGTAAAATGATTCTTTACTCTTAGAGATCTGCCAGATTATGCATCACTGTAGTGACAACAATTCTGCAAAGTGAACACAAAGTCAATAAATGCAAAAATAAGGCAGACAGGATGCAGAGACAGCAATATTACAGGGAGCAATGAATACAGATTTGATCCTTTCAATTCTGTAAAACACTCACAAATAAAGTATGCCTCTGAATGAAATATAAATACATTAAATTATGTTTATAAAAAAATACAATAAAAGCGGTGTCTGCCTGTTTATTTGTGCATGTTTAAACCCCAGGTATCAACACTGGCTACTGTTGATGAGAAAAGAAACAGTCGAATTTAAGTGGAAAATTGAAGCATCTGGACAAAGACAAACAGTATTGAATAGATATTCACTCAGTCTGTGTGAGTGTTAGTCAAAGAGTAGTAATGATTACCTAATGTTGATCAGAACATGAGGATACTCCACTTTACAGACCTCTCTCCTGACAGCACAGACAGACATAGTTGAAGGGTGTGGTAGACAAGGGTGTAGTGGACAAGCAGAAGTGCCAAAATAGAAGAAGCAACCAGATTTACAGTATCTAACTTAAATGGCTTATTCTCAAAATTACAGATCAATTCTCTTACAACATGGTTGTTGCATGTCCTATGTAAGGGTAATCAACAAGTAACAATGGAATTATTTTAAACAAGTTTCAAAATGCAAACAATAAAGAAAATATACCAGCTGCTCATTTAAAAAAGCGATAACTGATTTTTTTGGCCACTTGGGGGCAGCAGAAACAAGTTGATTCTTTTAAGTTGATATGACAAACTTATTAGCAAGCAAAGTTGCTTATTTACACATCCAGCAGTTATGGGGCAACATTATCATTCCCACACATTAGCTAGTCACTAACTGTGTCTGTCTGCTGTTTGGTGCTCGGTAATGTGTGGGTCTTTAGAGCTTTTCTGCTGAAAACAGCTGCCTGCTGCTAGTGAAAGTGAACCAAAACAGTAAGTTTGCAGCCGGACAGCTAAACATTGAGCTGAAACTCAATATAAAGCTCCGTAACGCTGAGGGGAGCTGCAGGGTCATTGATAATTCTCTGTAGGTTTTTCACCATGAAATCAGCTCTTCATATTTCTACCACTCTGTATCAGGCTTTATTCTTTGTTCGATAAAGACAATCTAACTTCTGTTACACTGCGCCTTTAAAGTAAGCTATTTCTTTTTTTTCCTGAACAGCAGTCACTGTGGCCACATGTAGTTACAGGATGATGATAATGTACCAATGACTTTTCATATGCTCAAAAACCAACACATCCGCATAATTAAACGACCACATAGGTTGATTGTACCAGCACTCCAGAACGACCCATAGGAGCATTTTCTAATATGCTAGCTCTATCAGTGCTTTCCAAAACTGTTATAAATCACTGTTAAAAAATAATGATGTTTTATCGTGTGACAACACTGTGGTTAAGGTCTGGTTAGGTTTAGGCACAAAAGACACTTGTTAGGAAAAGATCATGGTTTGGGTTAAAATGATCACTTGAAACGTGGTGTGGGTTACTACTTCCTTAAAGTGACTGTTGTCATGGCAACAGTACATGACAATGACATGACAACATGACAATTGTAGTTACGTTTTTTTAAAAACTGTCCCGACTCATGGTTGGAAACCGGAGGTGAACATTGGTTTCACAGTGGTCCACTTTTTGCCATCTATCTAGCCATCCACCCAACCCATGTCCTAATATGGACATCTGTCACTTTATATATATTTCATCTTAACTGCGTCACTTCTCTGGGTCATAATTAGTACTATGGAGGCTAGATCTATGACTCAAACGTAACTATGGATTGTTTTTGCCGGATGAATTTTTTACTTATACTGTCGTTTTTCTTGTGAGGACGGGCTGTCAAAAACACAGGTGTGCACTTTCATTAAAAGGGGGCGCTTGTATACCAGTCAACAAGATTTCCAACAAACAGTAACCATAGCAACATTATATAGTATATGTATGTATGTATTTTTATGTAAACGGAAATGTGAAACAGGGGTTTATTGGCACTAAAACATGAAGGCAAGTCCTAACCAGCAGCTGATTTTGGTGAAATCAGTATTAGTTCTTGTATGCACTGAAATGACTAAACACTGTAGGTCATTGTCGCCAAGTGCTTGCTCATGGGGGAATTGTTGGGCCTCTGTAAATTAAAGAGTTCAGTCTAGACCTTAGATGACTTTTGTTGTGATTTGGTGCTATATAGATAAAATTGAATTGAATTAACATTTATTCTGCATTAGATATGTCATTTTTTACTGTTTACAGATGGTTTAAAAGAATGGTTTAAGATAATAAAAGTCAGACATAAGAATAAATTCAGTAATATGACAATAATGTTCATACTTCTTTTTTGTGTTTGCATTCAGAGAGCAGCTATGAAATAAATAAATGCCTCTAGTGTTTTCCCCATATACTCCTCTTCTCAGAGTGTAGTAGAAAAGCCTGTGATAGTGCATTAAGAACATTCACCTCTGGAACCAGTATTAATGGTATTGTTTTGAGTAGAATGGCCACTGCTTTATATTCAGGGAAATATTCCACTTCAGCGTTTTAAATTGCAGATCTCTGACAATGACTAATCTCTTCCTGGGAGTGCCCTTTGCAGCTTCTCACAGCCTATGTGGAGTTTAGGAGAGTAATGCAGGCTGAGATTTAGAAGAAGTGGAAAAGTTATTATTCCTCTTCCAACAATTGTAGATAAAAATTGGTCTCACCAGTGTGACTCCAAATTTAAGGTCAGAGAACTCAGACCTCTTAGTTACTCTTATGTCCGTCTCGCTGCAGCCGAACTATAGAGTGGTAGCCACAAAAGTTACCCAAAAAGTTCTCTTAAGAGAGATACATCTCTCCATTTATCCTCTTCAGGAGTGCAGGTGGCTGGAAAGTATCCCAGGATGCATTGGGTGACAGCTGGGCCTGGACAGGTTCACCACTCTATTACAGGGCCAAGTGAGACATGATGAATGATGGCTTAAGCTGAGATTCCATTGGGTACTTTTCAATAGTATATCAGATAATTCTTACTCAGGTAACCGCTGTTTTAAACTGTTTTTAAATATACTACACAGACTATACACATACACATTTTGTGTTACTCAAGTCCAAGCTCCTATAAATTCTGTAAAGTATTCATTTTGTGGGAAAACTGCAAAATGCACTGTTTATATAAAATTCTACACACAGCACCTTTATAAAATAATATGACATATATTAATTCATTCATTTTTAGCAAGAAAGAAAGCCTGTCAGTGAAAGCCACATGTTCTACATCCTGAATTACACTGGACTACAATGAGGTCATTGTTTAGACAGAGAGGACCCTGGACCTTATGCACAAAAAATACACCGGGTGACTCTGTTAGGACTAAATTGAAACAAAAAGAGATGATAAATGTGCCAGCAGCCACAGATGGAAATTAGTATCTTTGGTCTGAGCCCAGGCTGAAAACCATCCAGCTCTCCTTACAGACATTTGCCAGACTCCATAGCAGTTAGTACATTTCAGCCTCCCACATAGGGGGACATTTTAAAACTTGGAAGCAAACATTGACTTTTTTTTTGTAATTTGTAATACTCTTTAAGCACTACAGCCTTGGTCATGACTAACTCCTGTTAACCTGAGTAGGCAGCACGCAGATGAGCTTCCTCTCTGACATATACACTGTGTCCAAATCACTCCTTCATTTACTCATTCTCTGTTCCATACTTAATAAACGCTCAATAGTTTATTATACAGCAAGCAGTCAAATGTGATTTTCGATATTATCATCTCGTGCCACCACTGACAAGACAGTTTCACTGAACTGTAATTTACACACCTGTCATCAAGGAAGCAAGATGAAGCATTGTATTATGGGATTTTAACATAAATGGCAATTGTGGGGATTAATGCTGAAGCCCCCAGGAACAGCGCCAGGCTATGGAGCTATTTTGCGCAGTCGCCAAACTGGATCATTTCATCTTCCAGGTCTGTCAGGTGACATGCACTGTCTGAAAAAGCATTTTTTTCCCATACACAATTATTGGAAAGGGAGCAACTTTAAAATGGTGAATAAATACTATTTGGAAAGTCTTAAAGAGCCACATGATTAAATTAGTTTACCACATTCATGTGAGCGGGGAGCCAACAGTTAAGACAGTCAGAAGTCTTGGACGCACATGCTCTGAACTGGCTTCTTTGGCTTCATGCACTGCTAAGCAATTTGGATAGGAATTAATGGGCGTAATTTTCGAATGTGGTATTCAGTTCTCTGTAATACATCCATGACAGTGATGCTTCATGTAGTGATGCTACAACATTTTCCAGTAGCTTTGTTGTAGCATATTTTCAATATCATTCAACATTTCCATGAGGAGCTATCAGTAACATATTGTGTACATACACCTTTTCATTATTTTAATCAGATTGATGTTATAAAATCATTTAACCAACACAGAGAGAACTTTTATCAGTCTCTGACAACCAGATTCCTGTAATTAGTTTACAGTGTAATTAGTTAAACCACAAAATAAAGACTGAGTTTGTTTTTGATGTTAACAATAGAAGTTTCTTGATGTGAAATAGCTTCTGTAATCTTGCTGTAGCTTAACTACTTCCAATTAAGAGTAAGTAGTGTGTGACTTCAATGTCTTCAGTTTCACAGTAGCTTCTCCAAAACTGATAATTACTTTGTGAGAATGTATTTTTTGGCAACATATAGTGTATTAATTTACAATTCAAATGTATGCACTATATATAAAATGTGTATACAAAATATAATGTAATAGGTAAAAAAAAAAAGTCAAACACAACTAAGGTATCGCCACCAGCTGATTTGCTCTATCTTGAATCAGTGCATCAGGGATTTTCATTTAAGAGTGGTGATGGAGTTAAGGGCACTTGGTCCCGTGGTCGATCAGTTGGAGAGGAGCTAAGGAAAAGTGTCTGATAAATAGTATAACAGTCATATGCTGCCTATTTTAGTGCATACCATGTGACACTTTTGGACAAACCTTCAATTTTACTTTTTCAGAGCAGACATCTTGTTGGAAGACTGTTTATTCTTCAGACTTAAATGATCTATTTTCTCTTCCCTCTCTGTAGCATACACAAAACATACTACTAGCTGTTGGCACAGATGTCCGTGTATTTTCTGCTCTGTAAAGTCTTGACAGCATTACATTTCCTTTGTCTTTGTTAAGCAGTTCAGACACACAGCACAGTCTGGCCAGTGTACGTGTTGGAGTTTAAAGGGGGCCTATTATACTAATTTCCAGCTCTATGTTTTTAATCTTTGACACCACTAGGGTAGCTTTGCATGATTCGCAGTTAAAAAAAAACTTATTTATCTTATTTATTTGAGACTTTATGTGCCCCATCAGTTCACCCTCTTTCTAACACAGTCTGCTGTAGCTCCCTCCTCATTCTTGCCCCCCTCGTCACAGGTCGGCAGCCAGTGCTGCTGAGCACCGCCTCCTCCTCTTGCTGTTGTGGAAGTTCAAAACACAAACAGTAAACATACCAACTAACATAATTTCTTGTTCTTGATTGGAAATGTCAACTTCTCAAATCCAACTGTACATGTTGAAGCCTGAATCTGATCCGGAAAATGAGACTGGACAGTACAAAAATCTGCAGGGACATCTGTATTTGGTAAATATTATGCTCATTACCTGCCCATTATGTGTGACATAATGGTGGATTTATTTTTTTTAATCACAAGTCGTATATACAAATTTTCAAATATATTCCCCTGTTACTAGGTGTGTGTGTAGGAAATGCGCTAAAATGCCACCTGTAGTGGAAAACATCTGCTGTCAGGAAATATCAAAGGTATGTAGCTAGTAAACTGTCATTCTGCTGTCGCCAAACAACTGTATAGTATCTCTCGGTTATTTTGATGCTGGAGCACCTTAAGTTTCACAGGCTTTTGGTTTGCAATATCTTTGCTTGAGCATCACTGCTCTTGGTATTACAAAAATTATAGTTTATTGCTTTTTACTTGAAAGATGTTCATTGTAAATATGAGCATGCATCATCTTTCCCACAGTCTTTATGAATTTACCAATTCTCCATGTTAGAAATGTTATTTCTAACATGGACAAATGGACAAATATTTACTTGAAAGTGTCACTAATATACAATAATATCTACAGCTGAAAGTATGCTGAAATATTATATTTAATTTTGTAAAACCCTGACAAATTCTATATATTTAAAATAGAAGATATATATCTTGAAGCTAATATAACATAATGTTTTTGTTTTGTTTTTTTGTTTCTACAACTTGTCTGGAAATGTGCCATTTCACTCTTAATTTATTATATGAATTATAGTATCTGTATAATTATATCCTCTATATGTACAAACCAAATTTCAAAACAATAATCACTCAACTCAATAAAAATAGTTTTTTTATATACAAGAGATAAAGTGCACACTGTATTCATAATAATATTGAATAAATATACAAACAAATGTCAATATCAGCGTTAGTATCCTTTTATAGTCAATATCCTGTCCATTTATAATTGTCACTGGATTCAGCAAAATCTATGTAATCACAGAAAATGCAGCTGACAAGTCATACAGTGAATATTTTCTGTTATGTCTTCTTCTCTCTCTTTCAGATGTTACAGGTACCTTGTACCCAGTTTTGTCAGTTGTTAGTTGTTGGTGTTGGGGATACCTCGGTCACCCTACAGGTCAGGGTTGTCATCCTGTGTGTTGTTGTGCCAGATACACCAGGAGTTTCCCGATCCTGCTGGCAGCTATGTTGAGTTCTGGCCGTCCCAACGTGACACATGTATGGCGATGACCTCCTCCTTTGACGGTCTCTCAAACTGTGCATACAGGTCCTCTGGGGATTTGTTTGAGTTCCTCACTGTGTCTGGTGGGTTCCTCAAAAACATCCTCAAAAAGAAGCCTCATCAAGTCCCTTACATATTATGAAAAACATATTTACATTGTTAATAGAAGGATTTACTGTTATTTATGACCGATGACAGTAACGTTTGAATATAAGAGACGTTTACACTATGTTAAATGATAAATAATGTAATGCCTCCTTTTTGTATATAAAGTAGAATGACTATGCCAAAAGTTGTTTTCGTCATAGCCAAATGTTACACTTGTTGTTTTACATTTGTATACTTGATTATTTAACAGGCTTACTTAACAGGCTTTACTGTGCATTTTCCCTTCTACGACTTTGGGAACATTGTCCTGTGGACAGCTTTGCCCTCGGAAGTTGTTGCTTGGTCTTGCTCAGCATCCTTGTCGAAATGTATGGGAGCCAGGTACAGCCTGAAAAATAAAGTAAAAGCCTGTGTCTGTAATTCAAAATATAAATTATTTTTAAAAGTACTTCTCTTAAAAGACTGAAAAAGGACACTGCATAAATTTATAGCAGTATCAAATTTTAAACATGAGGCTTTTTGTTGTACATGCCAGCCAGCAGATGCCATAGGATATTTTAATGCTATTCATCCAAACAATTATTACCTGCACAGCATTCCAATGTAAGGGAAAACCACATTCTTCAGTGCAAAGCATAGAATGACACTGTGTAAGTCCTCCAATGATGAAGTTTGGTGGTCATGACTGAGTTTTTCCACGTCGTGGAGAGCTCATTTGTTCCGTAGGAGTTTCTCCACTTTGTAAAGGGCCATGGAACCTGGAATGAAAGACAGATAAAATTGAAATGTCTAAGCGCTACTTGAATTTGTCCTATAACAGATACTTTTATTTTATAGGTATTCTATATTATTATTATAATTTGATTTGATCATGTCCTCATAGAAGCAGTTATTTCTGGTGAAAAATAGCTAATACAAACCTGGTTATAACCACTTGCTGGGGTCCCTGGAGACTCTGTCAGGATGAGCACACTTGAGGAAGAGCAAATGATCGTGTGTGAATATTCTGAATGTGGTTTATAAGGGACTTCCATTTTGCAGCCTTCTCTGGTCCAGCCAATCCTATTTCTTTATTTTCACCCCTACCCCTCTTTTTCAAGTGCCTCTCACCCCTTGGAGCAGAATTTCAAGGGGCATGGTTGAAATATTCCCCTATGAAATGGGACAATCCTTCAAGACCCTGATATGTCATCAATAGTCGGTGATGGCATTGTTAACAGACGTGACAAGTTTGTTGATGGGACATCTCACAATGTCGTCTTCAGCTGTGGTGATTTCTCTTGTGTGGGCTATAGGCATCCTTTTGCGGTTGTCAGCAGCAAATCAGAAAAACGTAAGAAAAAGATATCTTTGATGCTTGGGAATGCTGGTGAATCAGTTTGAGGTATATAGGATAGACCGCTAACAAGTTTTGTTGTAGTTAGCCAAACATTAGCAACACAACATTCTAGCAAGCTAGTATAGTGGTAACTAATGTTAATGTTGAGGCTGAATTACAACATGCCCATCCTATGTTTGTGGTTTAAGGTGGAGGCCAAGCTGAAGCAGGACTTCTGCCTCATCAGAAAAGCCATGCATGGTCTGCAGAGGCTCCTACAGAGGGAACAGGACCATGGCTGGGGTAATCAGCTGGAAGTCTTGATCTATGTTTACTAGCTGGCTCGTGGACTGTCCTATCAGGTTGTATCCAGCATCGTCAATGTGCCAAAATCCACAGTCCACCACATTATCCACAAAGTTGCACAACACATATGGCTCAACCTGAAGCGTGCCATCTGTTGTTCACACAAGCAGGAGAGCTTCAAGCAGTTGGGCAAGGATTTGTCCAACTATCAGGAAGCCCTACCTTCAACAACGTTGTGGGTGCAATAGATGGCTACCACATCAGGATCAAACCTCCACAGCACTGAGTAGACTATTTGAACTACTAAGGATTCTTTTCAATAGCACAATAAATATGCAGGCAATATGTGATTCTAATGGAAGATTCCTTGATATCTTTGCTGGTTACCCAGGGTCGGTTCATGACACCTGCATGATGAAGAATAGTAGCTTTTACGGGGCAAGACGGTACCCTTCCACAGATTACATCCTTCTGGGTGATGGTGGCTGCCCTTGTTTGGACACACCAATCTGGCTTATCACATCTTACAAGGAGTCTGTTTATGGACACATACAGGTGTGCCTCAATTATTATCATTCCAGGGGGCACAGCATAATTGAAAGGGCTTTTGAAATGGTGAAGACCAGATGGAGATCTACTCATTTCAGAACCTTGGAGGTTAAACCCACATTTGCACCTCTGGTTTTTGTGTCCTGTGCCTTTTTACACAAAGTGTTACTGGATAATGGGGATGCAGATGTTGCACAGGACATCCTTGACCCCCAACGTCCCTGTGAACCCCTAGCAGATAATGAAAGCTCTGGGAATGCTGCAAGGGATGGACTGGCTGCCTTGGTCTCAGGCCATGTGCAAGCTCCATAGTGATGATGCTGTCTATGAACAGAAATGGATAAGTGTGTATATGGCTTGTATTTTAGCTATGTTGAAACTGTTTAAAACCATTTATTTGCCATGTTACAATTTCTGTTTGATGCACACAGATGCTGCTTATAGCTTATCTCATGGATGTGTACAAGTATTCTTCCCCAAATAATTTCTAATAAATCTTTTCATACTAAAATATCTGTCTCAGGAATTTACTGTTTAAAAAACAGAAAAAAGAAAAAACACATTGGTTTGTCAATGACAACATCACATTTACTAACCATGTATCCATTCCCATATAAAAAGACCAACAATCAATAAAATTCCAGGCTACATAGCATTTTTAAAACAAATACTATTGCATTACTTGGTAAATGTGATTGTAGCTAATCTTAAAACCTTACTGAAAGAATTGTTGTTGGATCAGCATCAAGACCAAAAGATGTGACCACAACAGGAGGGTCCATTGAAGGCCTGGCACTCAACACCTCATGCATGTCTCCAAAAAACTGCCAGGTGGCATGTGTGACTTCACTGCCATCTGTTCCAGACCCCGTTTTGGGAATTTTTAGGTAGCAATGAACACACACACACACACACACACACACACACACACACACACACACTGTAATAACTCAATACTACAAATAATGACAAGAATTACAAATAATGCTTTAAGGCCTTTTTTACAGTATACCTTGAGTAATTGTGACAGAAAATAGGTTAAAGATTACATAGTCAAATGAATTTAACGCCTTAAATTAGAACCACATTTCTGTGATTACTTCATCATTTTTCTTCAGATTTTCCCACTTTTGGGAGACCTGCTGGGAGGTGATTTTTCCCTCAAGGCCAAGTTCTTTGATCAATGTCCTGTATCATAACAAAAATTAAGAGTAATGTTAACGGAAAAACAAAAACAAAACACAGATGTTTATATGCAGTCAAGCAATTTTAAAACAAATGACTCACTCCAAAAGTGGTTCGGCAGCACCTTTTTGATTTCTGGAAACGCTGCTCATTATCTGCTTGGAACCATATCAGCTGTCTGGTTTGCTGAGGAGTCCATGCAATGTTGGAACACAGTGATATCATTGTAACATTGGTCACATTCAAAGAAACCAATGCTATTGCTTGCAATTACTATTGACTATACGGGTGACAAACCCAGATTATTCAAATAACAGGTATGTTTTGCTGGGCATGACAGGACAGGTCAATCAATGAATGAATCAATCAGGCTTTACTTTTATAGCGCTTTTCATACAAGGACAATGTAAAGCTGTGTGTCATTAACATAGCTATGGAAATTAATGCCAATTCTCCTGATGACGTTTCCGAGTGGCAGCACGTAAAGATTAAAAAGAGTAGGACCTAAAATTGAACCTTGAGGAACACCACAATTCATTTGATAGCTTTTAGATGAACATTCATCAATGCTTACAAGAATTTTGTTTCCATTAGATACAATTTAAACCAGTTACAAACAGTACCAGAGAGGCCAATCACATTGTGAAGTCTGTCTAAAAGAATTGAGTGGCCTACTGTATCAAAGGCTGCACTTAAGTCAAGTAATACTAATATGGAGGGTTTTCATTCTCCATATTGGACCTGAGATCATTTATAATCTTAACTAGTGCTGTCTCCGTAGTGTGATTGGTCTGAAAACCAGATTGATATTTTTCAAAAGTATTGTGAGAGTTCATTAAGTCATTTAACTGGTTAAAAACAAGCTTCTCTAAAATTTTGTTTAAAAATGGTAAGTTGGATACTGGTCTGTAGCTATTAAGTATTGAGGCATCCAAATTGCTTCCCTTCAGAAGAGATTTAACTTTGGCAGTCTTAAGAGCAGTAAGGAAGACACTCATCTGAAGAGAATAATTTACAATGTTAAGCAAATCTTCATAAAAAAAGTTATAAAGTGTTTTAAAAAAGGATGTGGGAATAGGATCTAAAAAGCAGGTTGCCAGTTTTAATTGGGAAATAACTTTGCCAAGCATTTCAGCATCAGTCAGGATGAATTTCTCCAGTGTTTCCTCATGTAAAAACAAAGATTCTGGGGTGTAAAAATGTATACACTGACCCAGAGGCAGATTTGATCTAATAGTCTATTTTACTTCTGCAGTGGACTGCAAAATCTTCACATTTGGAGTTGGTAGACATACTGCTAGACTTTGTAAAAACAGGGTGAATTAGATGGTCAATGGTTGAGAAGGGGATCTTGGGGTTGTTCCAGTTGTCGGTTATTAATTTTGAGGAGTGAGCTTGTGTTGTCTGTTTGATTGCCTTATTGTAAATAGTCAGCTGTTCATTTGCTGTGCATTGATTGTCCACATGCAAGTTAAAATCACCAAAAACAATCATTTTGTTGTAGTTGGTGTGGATAACTAATAGTAATTCTGAAAAATCTGAAATAAAAACATTTTCAAGGCTTGTGTTTGTGTGTGTGTGTGTCTTTAACCATATGCATATACAGTGTAAATATATATGCTGTACATTTTACACTGTATAGTGTTTGTGCATGCATGCTCAAATCAAGACACATATCAAGGATAATTAAAGCAAACAGGATGCACCTGACCACAATTTGGAATGCCACAGCAAAGGGTCTGAATTCTATAGTATGAGAGATTTCAGTTTTTGATTTTTAATACATTTGCAAAAAATTCTAAAAAACCTGTTTTCAGTCTCGTTATGGGTGATTGAGTGTAGTCTGATGGGCAAAAATTGCAATTTTGTCCATTTAAAACTAAATCTACAACACAATAGTGTGCACAAAGTGAATACTTTCTGAATTCTGTGTGTGTCCTGGGTCAGCAGTTAC
Organism: Thunnus maccoyii; assembly: GCF_910596095.1. Classification (NCBI taxonomy): domain Eukaryota; kingdom Metazoa; phylum Chordata; class Actinopteri; order Scombriformes; family Scombridae; genus Thunnus; species Thunnus maccoyii. The sequence continues at coordinate 6,524,359 of NC_056540.1, read as the reverse complement.
TGCCTGATAAAGGGTGAAATCTATTATACTGTTGTAAAGAACCAGAGTACCCTACATTTCATATGGTCAAGTAACTGGGGTGTAAAATAAGCAAATAAACGTGAAAATTCACTCATACATGTTTGTGTACGTGTGTAGGATAGTGCAGTTAGTAGACTGGCCCTGTTGGTTCTGTTCCTGGTACAAAGCCACTGGCGAAAAATGTAAGTTCCTCAACTGTTGATGAGATAGACTAAGAAATAAGTTCTGGAAGCTGAATAATGCACCATACGGTGTTATGTAATGTCATCTTTATGGACTACGTATAGAGTTGGGCAACAACTTTAGCCAGTTTCCACTGGTTGAAAAGCTGTTGAATTCACCTTGTTTGGCAACATGCTGGTGCCAGTTTGGAAAACCTTGCTCATATAGAAAATGACAAGTCAGAATGTAACAGTTAAATCCAAAAATGTCTCCTTATCAATGGTGAGTGGATTTGGTAGGAGATGGTAAGAGTGTGTGTATGTACTTATCTCTTCACTTAACTAATTTGAAGCCACTTACATTCATACAAATTGAATATGAATGAGGTCAACGGACTCACTAACTGAACTGTCTGACATGCCTTTTTGTCCTTGTTCACTCTGTGGCTGAGCAGCTTGATGTTAGTTAGCAGGGACAGGGGAGTCTGGAGTATTGGCAATTAAAGAAAAATATGGTCGTGTTTATGTAGTAGAAGTTGAAGAAAGAAAGAAAGAAAGTGGTACAGCTGTCTATGTCTCCAGGTTGGCTGAACAAAACATGAACTGGAGTTAGTGGCAAAATTCCAGATTCATTTTTCTGATCGTAATTACTTTTTCATTCTACGCAATCCAATTTTTCATGCCAGTATTATCTTACTGAGAAAGTTGAATGTTATGTGTGTGACTGTGGTTGTGTGTGAGAGAGAGGGGGGTGCAGTAGTATGTATGTTTATGGTTTATATGTTATATGTATATTTGCATCCAATTATTTGTAACCTCAGCAACAACTCTGCCTGGAGTCCATATTAAAAATACATAAAGTATGAACTACAAATGCTTGCACTTGAACTAAATACATAAAATGTTTGCAGAAATAACCTTAATCAAAGCAATATTACTTTATGCCAAACACAATAAACCAAACACACACATATTAATATACAAAACAGAAAACAGAACACAAACCAGAGAACCTTTTTCATAAAAATGTTTCCTAACAGATGCATCATTGTTTTCAGTGATAATGAAGCTGTACTGCACATGTTTGAATGTTATTCCCTTCTCTCTCTTTCACCCAGGTCTCTTGAGTCTTCTCCACTGCAGAATGTTTATTAAAGGCAAAATGCCAAGGAAAAGAAAGCATCTAGTTATCCCACTGCTTCTCACAACAAATGCACATTTTTGGCTAGTCCAGAGAAAGCTGGACTCCCCATCTCTTTTCTCTTCTCCCATCCTCTGTGGTGTCTTTTGGTAAAAAGCATCTCATACTGGCCGAATTTGCAAACATCAGTGAGCCAAGTATAATTTAATGATGTCACCTCATGGGAATTCTGGGATTTGAAGTTCAAACGATTTCAAACTGTTGCCAGCTGCTGCCATTTTTATGGGGCCACAACAGCAACAGTTCAATTTTGGCATAGAAAATTAAAATTTGGCACTGAAAATAAAACCTGAACTGAAAAAGGAAACATTAGCACTGAAACACTTGTATTGGAAAAAGTTGTACTGGCACTGAAACAAGTTCCTCTGAAAAATAAAGCATAGGCATAAAAAAAAAAATTACAATCTTACAATCTTATTATCTTATTTTATCTTGATATTTTTTGCATTCTTATGTGTTTTTCAGCATCAATCCTCAGATTTATTTCTTCATGTCTGTCTTTTTTCAGTGACAGATTTTTTTTTTATGCTCATTTTTTTTCAGTGTCACTGCTTTTCAGTTTCAACTTTCTGTTTTTTTTTCCCAATATGTGGCCAGTTTATCCAAATGACACCTGTTTATGAATCTGCTGCAATGTTTTCAGAGATGTGAAGAGCTGCTGGCAGGGTGAGACCAGCGTCATCTCGCAGCTGCAGCCTGACTCCTGCGTCGTCATCCTGGGGAGAACATGATCCGATGAACTGATCTGTGTAGCTCTATGGTGATTTACAATTTGCTCTAATGTCTCCATAGCATTTTGATATGTGGTATAATTCCTTTTGGAAGATAAATGTTGGTCTCACAGATGAAATCTAACAGCTGTAGCTGCCACATTAGTTTGTCTGAATGTAAAGTGAAGCTTCATGTTTTTACAGCAATATCTCTCTGGGGCTCTATATGTACAGATATCACCACATTTATCAGTCATTGAAAAGCACATAATAATGCAAAAAATATCAACATAAAATAAGATAATAAGATTGTAATTTTCTTAATGCCCATGTTTTATTTTTCAGTAGAACTTTTTTCTTATAGTGTCAGTACACTATAAGTGTTTCAGTGCCAGTGTTTCCTTTTTCAGTTCAGGTTTTATTTTCAAAGCCAAATTTTATTTTTCGATGCCAAAATGTAACGTTGCTGTTCTGGCCCCATACACATTTGGCACCGCTAATGTACTTAGTTGCCAAGTTTTAAATTTGTACATTGGCAAATTTGCTCATCTCATATTCAGAAAAATCTATACAACATCAGCATGAATGTAGGCTCTATATTATCTCCTCAGTTTTTTCTCTGAAGGTTGTTTTAGTGGGCGTTTGTGTGTGTGTGTGTGTGTGTGTGTGTGTGTGTGTGTGTGTGTGTGGCTGAGGCCTCTGCAATTCGCATTCCAGCCCACATGTAGTCATTCTGTCTCGCTGATTGAGCCTGTTGTCTAAATGAGGAGCAGTTAATTACCTCCTCACAGCGGCACTGTTCACCGTGCAGCCTACCCACCAAGACCACAGAACAGAACACAACACGACACCTCTGGTTAACAAATTAGACAGAGAGGTGAAGAGAGGCAGGGAGACGGAGACACCAGAGCAACCAAAGAGTGTTAAACAAATGAGAAGAAAAGAAAAGAAAGAAGGGAGAAAGAAAAGGAGATAAGATTAAAGAACTGGACACTGCCCACTGGCAAATGAAAGTGAGGAAAGGGGGTGAGTGGGGGAGAAAGAAAAAGAGGAGGAAGAGTAGTGGGGAAACACACAGAAATGATGTGAAAGACGGAGAAAGAAAACCACAGGAAGCTGGTGAATAAATGAGGCCAAAACAAGACGGCAAGAAGTTAGAACAGATGACAAAGAGAGGTTAAATCAAATGAGAGGGAGACACTCATACAAATGGGATGAGGAGAAGGAAATAGAAAGAGAGAAAGAAAGAGGTGGAGAGGAAACTAAACTGACACCAAAACCGCAGGAAGCTGCTTTAACAAATGGGGCCGTGCCACAGCCTACCAGCACTGTGCTGTGATACGGCCCATTTTTCATTAATGCTGTGATTTATCAACACAGTGCCGAGAGGATCGTAGCGGGGGCTTTTGATTAAGGCCATTAGATATTAGACATTAGCCGTGAGATTACTCACACTGCTGGGGTGTGTTTGATTTTTTTTTTTTATGCCTGGGCTTGCCAAGGGGCAGCCTTTGTACCTGCTGACTGCTCTTTTTGAGGCAGCCCTTGACAATTATGGGGTCTCCCCAGTGGCTCAGCGGGTGAAGGAGCATACCATAGGTTAAGTACACTGTGCTGAGTTTGACCTTTGTCATGCATTTCTTACTTCTCCCTCTGCTTTTTTTTCTATCTTGTCTATCACTTGCTGTCTACTTTCCTCTTGAATCCTTTTTATATATGGCTGTAAATTTCTGAATACACTAAATATGCTTGACTTTCTGTTTCATCATGTTTATAATAAAGAAAAAGTCACATTTAAAGCTGCATAAATCAGCATTTTTATGTTGAAAATGAATGAAATGACTGTGCAATTGAAAGTTACCGCATGTACTGACAAACCCACAGAAAATTAACACCCAACTCTGCAGTTCCCCTCAGCTCTACAGACATTTTGGTGACTTTGTTTTGGTTCTCTTGCCCATGACTTTACTGTTTCAGTTCAGTCTCAGTGCTTTGATCAAATGTTTTCAGCAGCAGCAGCAGCAGACAGCTGTTTTCATAAAAACAGCTTGGATAAACCAACACATTATCTGCCCGGCACTAACAATAAATAGACAAAGTTAACAAAGAGCCTGATATTTTTCTTAGCCGTTAGTGGAGACCAAAGCAGAGCTACAACAGAACAGACAACAAACACAACTCTAAATGAATTGTATGTAATGTTATAAATACTGTTTGCTAACACATTCACCAACAACTTTACAAGGTTGTAATGTGTCAGTGTTGTGTTTTTAGCTTGTTCTGCTGCTCCAAAGTGGCCAGAAAAAAAAAAAAGCTGCAGCTTTATTCTACATGAAAGTCTGCATGTGTTGGATCTGTTTTGCCCTCCTGTAAATACCAAATCTAATGAAACCTTCTACTTTGGTTACCAATGTGGACCACTATGGTAGAAGGATAGTGAGAGTGTTGTTTGTTGTATAGGTTTAACATTGATGAACTACTGTAAAGTGGCTTTGTCTATATTAAAACTAGACTAAAATGACTTTGTCTGAAATTAAATAGTTGTCTAAAGCTGGAGCAGACCACCACTTTTTTATTAAATAAATGCATGACTCTTACATGATGTGTCTAATATAGTCTTATATGATTATCAGTCATTTTGGTCTAAAGTATCTCACAAAGGATATTCATACCACTGTTCCTTATCGACACCCTCACTGAAGTCATCAGTCTCATTGGGCTGCTTACATTTTGAGACATTTGGTTGAACCCATTTCTTATATTGTTTTTAAATAAATGAATGAGGATAATCATCTCTTGTTATTTTTCTGTTTATTTTCCATTGTGTGATATCATCCAAACAGAACTTTGCATTTAAATTGTTAAATAATAAAACAGAGATGCTATTCATCAGCTTCCACTCTCGCTGTCCCTCCATACATTAACTCTCCAAGCCATGAAGACAAAGAGCAAATAACTGAACTGTGGTACTGCTGAAGTAGTGGAAACTAAAACCCTAGAGAATATGAGTGCAGCACTTGAGTTGAACAGAAGGACAAACTTCATAGCAACAGACTGAAGTAAAAGTTTGTTCGGCTTGAAACATTTTATTCTCAAAGATGCAGTCTGATTTTTCTGTTTGTTAACACCTGTTTCAGTCCGAATGAGGAGCTGACAAACTGTCTGTTTGGGTCTTCCAGCTGACTGGAGTACCTTTGCTCTTGACTTTGAAAAAAATATTGATGTCTTGCCTGTGTTTAGACAGCTGTTTTCTGCTGAGGGAGTAATAATTACCTCACTCAACAATCTCCTTGCCACCGGTTTGTGTAGCATGTTGGTGCTCAAAATGAACCACATCAGTTCAGTTCCAGTCTATTGGAGATAAATGTTTTGCTCATGTTTAAGGGTGCTTAGACATTACTTGTTGAATTATGCCCAAAATTAAAATATTGACACCCTGTTGAGGAAATAGTCAGCAGAGTCGACTAATGTAGATGGTAGCTGACATCACTGCAATTATCTCCCATTAGTCAAAATCATCCTACTGTTGATGGAAGTTGACTGCATACTGAGACAAGATTGTTCAAGTGTATGAAAACAAGATATTTTTTATTTAATTCCCATGTCTGGCTTTTTGTGCAGTGCTGCCTGCCTGTTCTTGAATGGCCCCCAATAAGTTCTACCAATCAAACAGATCCCTTCAGGTCATATTGAGGACCACGTTCATAGTTTGTCTGCTAATTCCATTTCAGGGGGTTTCATTACACAACCCAAGAGAAAGGCAACTCAGGGCAAATGTTTTCTTTCTTTGCTCGCTATTGCTCTTTTGCTATGAGTGTATGTCAGCCTTAAATGGAAACAAACACTGGCAGCATCACTATTGTGACTACTTCTATCATAGATGTGAAAACCTGCTTATTTTGTGTATGTTTTGGTTTGGTGTGGTGGAAATTTAAGATGAATTTACAGAGAGCAAGTTGTCTTTCAGAGATTTATTGCAATATCCAGAATAATATCTCCCAGTTTGCTAGGCTGAAGAGATGCTGTATGAAGTTCAGTGTTAGTATTTGTTCATATAAGTGTCTCATCATATTCGTCATCCCAACAGGTGTCTTTTAATTAATGCACACTGTTCCTTCTATTCATTTATAGTCTTATCTATGTTTCTTCCGTAGGGAGTTTTCTTCTCTCACTCTGTTTACTGAGGAGTAGAAGCTGAAGGCCGAATCTCAGCTTGCTTTAATTAACTGATCCACACCTGTTGGGAGCCAGCAATGACACATGTTCACATAACAAATTATTAATTTGTTAACTTAGCTGTAAGACAGTATAACATAAAACAATACAACATAATCTTAAGACAATAAACATAAGAGTAAAAATATCCATTTTGCAATCACAAACTACAAGCTGTAACAAATCTAGAAACTATTTTTAAAAACTTTTTTAAAACTGTTTTTACAGTATAACCGTATTAACACTAAAACGTTGAAAAGGAAGATCCGTGAGCTGCCAGTCAAAATGGCATCTGATCTGACCAGTCCTCAAAAGTTCAGTGTTGCTCTTTCAGCGGAGACATGGCTCATATTTGCAGTGTTGCCAGTTCGCTGTTGGTGCACGCAGCTTACTACTGTGTCTCCTTCCCTCAGCATGTTGTTGTTGCTGTTCAGCTTCAGGTGAGGCGGAAGTCTCACTGGGAGGAAATCTGGGGGCAGTTATATATAGCCCACACAGACCATACAACTTTCAAAAATTCCTCCACTTATCGCTTTTATGGCTCATCAACCACCAGCGTTGTTGGCCTGGTTGGTCCACGTCTCATTAGGTCTGTTTCCAAGTTTTATGTCACAGTTAATATAGCACCACTACACACAGTATGGAAATGTGAACATAATCGCAGCAAACATGCACTGTTGTGTCTCTCAATAGAGCTGCATAGTGGGAGGAGCTATTTCGGGCACCCCTGGTTCTGGAAGTAAAAATCCCATTCATTTTTTCCCATAGATAATGTTATGTGAGTCACAGTTTGAGCATTTCTACAGCTTGGGTGAAGCTCTCCGGGTTAAATCATTAGTGTTAAAGATGAATAACTGTTAGAAAATATCTGGTTCTTTGGTAAAAAGCCAAAGGTACAAGACTGTGTGCATTAAAATTTCGGCGTAGAGGTTAATTACTACTCCCAAGGTGCATTTCAGCAAGAAACAGTCAATTACTGAGCCCAACTGTGAAAGTGAGAGGAGAAAAAATGGATCCAAATCATAGTCTTTAGAGAGATGCTCATGAGATACAGTAGTAGGGGGTTTAGAAATGTTATAAAATTACTGCATGCAATAATTTAAAATGTGGCTCTGTAACTATGACTGTAACAACTGCGGGATTGTATGTGATCTTGTGCCGTGACTGACAGACTGTTATCGTATAACTTTTCCCTTTCAGCAGGCCTCTATGTCACCTTTTCATTCTAAGGCTGCATGGATATTCAGCCTGCATCCATGCAGATAAAACACAGCAGCTTTTATTTCGCTACTGATCAGACCGTAACAGACATCTCGATTCTTTCATCAGCATGATGAGTGGGTTTGATAACCGCTATCTTCTCAAGAGGCGGACAGAGCTGTTGCCATAACGATAACCCTGTAATAAACAGAATAATGATGCCAAACTCCAGCCAACGCTGCCGCAAAAAGCTGGCATAGCTAAGAGTTGGCAAATACAGTGGTTATCAGAGGTGAGTCTATTAGTGAACATTTCTCACTCACATGACTTTTTGCCCTCTTCCTCTGAATACTCCTGACTCTCACTCACAACCAGTCGGAGGAATATTGTTTCTTTCTCTCACAAACAGCCTCTTCTGTTTCTCCCTCCTGCTCCCTCTTGCCTTGCCACTAATTCAATTACTCCTTTGTCTTATCTGCCTCTTCACTGCTCTCTCCAGCTAATCTGATTATAAAGGAGAGCTGGCAATTAAAACACAGATATGAGGGAGATCTAACCTTCATACTCGATGCCTTAATGAGATCCAGCTTCATGCCTCTCACGCAGCTAAAGTTCAATTAGGTGATACACTCAAGTGAGGAGGATGGTGTCCTTGTTGAGTGCATACAGTACCGTGGCCTCTCCAGGATTTGATTGGCTGTTTGGGTTCTGCACATCTGCATCTGGCCTGTAACATCTTGCAGAAATATTGACTAAAATATATTTTACAAGTTTGATATTAGCAAGAATTTTGCATCAAAAATGTATCAATCTTAATCAGCTTTCTTTCTTTTTTAAAAAACAAGCTTTAGCTTTGTTGCATTTATATGATTAAACACTGATTTGATATATAGTATAAAATCAAAAGCAAGTTTTTGGGGGTTTTTTGCATACTCACAACACTACCAGCTAACTACATACTATTGGACTTCAACAGCATCCCTAAGTGACCCAATAAAGCATGCCTGTCTCTGTCTATTTCTGCCTGTGTCTCTCTCTGACTCACTGTCTGAATAACAGGCCCTCTAGCTTGGGCTTCTAATTAAATTTTGTAATAATAAATAATTCTTGTAATTTGAAAACAGATGACTTTGTCTGATGGTAATATTCTTTACCCTACAATCATGGTTATTAATTTAGAGCAATAAAGCTGCTTCGCTCTGGTGAGTTAGCCAATGGGCTAACAATGGATTGAAGGTCTTTGTCCAAAGCATGATGACGCTCACAGAGACTAAGATCAGCTCTATGGGTGTGTGTGTAACTGGCTGATGTGTGTGCTATACCTAGTTTAATATATCCAAACAAAAATGATTTTCTGAGTGAAGCAACATCGTTGCCCAAATAACACTTTCTAGATAAGTGATATATTCAGCAGGTATGCTCTAGAATCACCTAATAGTAGGAGATGTATTTTTTTCTGTATCCTAAATGTGTTTTTTCTTTAACTCCTAAACTTTAGCAGTGGAATATGACACATTTTGGTTTCATCATCTGCTTGTGCATTTAGTGGAAAGACTAGTCTGGTACATGCTGGCTTGGTGCAGGGGTTATAGGTGTGGGGACACAGTTAGCTGCCACCAAAAGAGGAGAGATGTGGTTATGTTAAGCTAGCTGTTGATGGTCTGTAAATATCTCCAAACTGTTGGCTGGCTGCTTGTTCAACTGAAACGTCTCCTTTTCTTCACACAAAGTAAGTAGTAATATGTGATGTCGATGATTCAATTTTTCAAGTAACTTGCTCGACACTGTTCATCAGTGCTAACCAGGTGTGTTTGGTAAAGTATTTAATTTAAACCCCCATTTATTGATTTTTGGGCAACATAGGGGCATTGCAACAAGCTAATAAACACAAAATCACTAACTTGATATAGTGAACCTGTTAGCAAACAGTTTCCTATTAGCAGACACGGAACAACATCAGCATTCATTTAGAGTCATGTTTCTGGCTACCTGACAAATTAAAGTCTACTATCCACTCTCCTTTTAGCTTTGTTTTGGTCTCTTTAGCTGCTAAAATGTTCCAGTGTGCTCACCAGCTAGTTGCTAACTTTATCTTTTGCCTTTTGGTGCTTGGGAAGTTAGCTTTAACAGAGCTTTTTTGTTGAAAATGTCTGCCTGTTGCTGCTGTAAATGAGATTAAAAGGCTGGAAAACCAGAACTATTGGCTGGGAGATGCTTAAATGCTCTGTATTGCTGATAATTCTGTGTGAGTTGGTCACTGCAACCTACAACTTTCAAACTGCATCATCATTTTATCCATTTTTCATATAAAAATATTATATTAGACCAGCTATAAATTGTAATATAGATACGCGTAAAAAGTAAAAAATAAAAAGTCCAACTGTAAATGACAAGTAGACCACATCTGATATAAAAGTTCTTCTTTAAATTGTTGATGACTGGGTCTGCAGTATTTACAGGGTTCAGGATTTCTGAAGCATCTTGTAGAGGGCTGCAGGCCCTCTTGGACCCTCTGGAATTCATTGCTGGCGTAGCCTGTTGGCTTTTTGCAGCTTTTTGCCTATCTGTAATATATTTTTTCACAGCTGATATTTACTCATCTGGCATGGCTGGCTCTGTGTGTGAATGTCGTGGTGTGTACATGTTTGTGATATTTACTCATTTGGCTGGTTGTGCCCTTCATATTTATGCGTGAGCACCATCGTGCGCGTATGTGTGTTATTTGCTCAACTGGTCATGTAGGCCCTGTGTGTATGTGTGTGTGAGTGTGTGAGTGTGTGTGAGTGTGTGTGTGTGGGGGGTGGGCTGGGGGGTTTGTGAAGTTAAAGTTTGCTATGTGGTTCATTAGCTCTTGTTTGTTTCTATAATCTGAACACATGATTACAGTTTGACATCATACCTTAAATTACTGTAATAGTATCCTCACACACATACACCTCACACTAGGGGGCTTACATTAGTCAAACAAGCCCACCGCCCACCAGCCTTCATGCAAACTCCCTTCCTCTGGCCCTGTTTGTTTTTGTCCACATCTTGGTTCATGACTCTCTTCTCACAATATGTTTCACTAAGTTCTTGTTTGTCTAGAGTACAGAGGAATATATTTAACCTGAGAGAAACCAAAGGCACCTAATTTCATACCAAGAAATTCCCTTCCATGTGCATAGTTTTAGATCCTCAGCAGTTAAAGGATTGTGTGTCATACCTTGTAAAAATCTCAAATATTTGATGACTTTCTTAAAAATGCCACCTTAATAAGTTTCAGTCTTTAATATTCATGTAAAATGTGTGATGCTGTTCAGCTTTGGCCCAAGGTCAAGGAACTAGAAACCTTTACTGCACATGATGAAACCTGACTAAATAATACATTAATAATGTATAACTGCAGTTAAACATACATAAGTTGCAAATGTTTATTAACAGAGGAGAAAGACTGCAGAAAAAACTGACTAATCAGAGTCACTAGCAAGGGAATGTGTGACTCAAGGTTTAAATTGATGTCAAGGCACCAAATATCCCCATATTTTGTTGAATATCTTGTTTTTACTGAAGAATAGCATTTCTAAAGCAGCTCTGCTAACTCAGTGATAACCACATTTCATTTCCTATAACTTTTTCACAATAAAAGCCTCCGCTGGTTCGTTGGTGGGAAGCTTTTAATGAGAAGCAGCAGCAGCAGAAAATGTCAGGTTTCGTTGTCTGATCTGCTTCAATTTACTCTGTTAATTTTTTGTGACTGCATTACTGGTAATTACAGTAATCCGCACCAGAGACTTCCTCTGGTCAAGCTGGCTAACTTCTGGTTAGCCCTCTGCTAACTTGAATGGGTATAAAATAATGTAATCATGCAGCTCTTCTAGACTTTCCAAATGTTATTGGACCAAATGGATCAAAATCTGATAGTGAAACGAGTCATTTCACAACAGTTGTGTGTGTTTTGTTACATTAGTAACGTAATGAGAGCCCAAGAGGCTGCTCCTGCAACAGTGGCAGGGGGTTGGTGACCGTGGACGAGACTGTGGAGGTTTGTGTCACGGTTTTGGTTTTGGTTTCAGAACCCCTATGAGTTAGAGGGTATAAAAGTACTGAGAGATGAATGCAGCTTGTGAGATTGTAAGGACCACAGCAGCACAGCTCAACACAGCTATCCCCTGCTGTGATGCTGTAGTGGAAAGGCATATCATCATAGCGCAGCTGGAGCAGTCCATGGAACAATAACAATAAATATAGGTACTCCAATGACTTAAACACAAACTCTAAACCCTTTACCGGTACAAACAAGATACATCAAGACCCATCCTTTCCCATCTGAAATGAGATAAATATGGCATGAAACCCCCTCTCTGCAGTCTGCCTGAATGTGTGTCTTGGAAGATTAGCTCATCATTGGATGGGACAAAAAATCTTTACACCAAAATCTCTGTATGGATCTGGGCAGGTCACACAGAACACCCTCTCATACAACTACCTTTGAAAGTGGTAATATGAACCTGCTTAGTTGCGTTAATACAAAAGTATTATACAATATATACATATCTACTCATCAAAACAAATAAAAAGACCAGCATGCAGCTTTGCTCCGAGCATGCTTATCAAAAATGAATTAACAAGATACCCCTGACAGGGGAACAAACAAGTGAGAGGTTTACTTTTCAATTTTAAAAGATAAAATTATTACGTGGAAGTGACATCAGGGATCAGAACCAACATCATCCCAGTATCCCAAAGCTGATAAAACATTGATTTGGAACACACTAAATAACATTTGGGATGCATTCTGGATGATTAGACTGAGTAGTGCACAAATGATACAAATTAGAAATACATCAAAACGATCAGTCTACAACATTTGGTGGAATGATTATGACGCCTTTCTCAGCAGAGAGAGACACTTAACACATTAACACCCATCTTGCTTGAGCATAACTTTGATATAATCCTCACAAAAGAGCAGTTTGTTGAAAAGTGTGGAAAAAAAGGTGTGGAAAAGTTTCATTATGGGGAAATAAATCATCTTTGAGGCCTGAATGTGTTCTGGGAGACATTTTAGTGTAAAGTATACAGAGTGTGTGAGGCAGGCAGGGAGGAGAGAGACAGGGACAGAGCAATAGGTGATAAAGACACAGGGAGCTGGAGATCATTGCTCCTTAAGTGTATTCACACCCTAAGTATCAAGCCATCTGCTATGCTAATGCAACCTTCTCATCTACAAGAGCAACTTGTAGGCACACACAGATGTTTAATTCATGCTAAACTAATGACTGTAAACGAGGCTAAACTCCAAAAGAAAACATTAACCTGTTTAGAACATCAAAATAATGATGAAACAGATGCTCAGGCCCACTGATGACTTATTTGCTTCTACCTTTTGTTCAGCTTTTTCCTTTCCTCCCACTTTTTTGCCTGTGTGACCCTGTATTTATGTTACCATATGTCCCTCGCTTGTCTAAATGCGAGCAGAGCACCAAACACAGGCGTCTTTTTCAATATGTGTACACTTACACATGGCATGTATCCACAGCCGTACACAATACTTCACTTTTGAAACCATATGATGCTTTGAGGGTCGGTATACAACCATAGATGCGGTGCAGAGAAAATAAGTCACATCTGACAATCACAGTGAAGAATAAGAAAGGAACCAAATCAGGAACTCAGGAACCTTTTGTGACTTTAGACAAGAGGAACTAGGGTCTAAATGTAGTTCCTAGTGCCAAAGAAGTCCCTTGTCTGAGGGTACTACCCTCTTGCCCAGGAACTATCTGAAAGTTGATGCCGGGTGACACTAGTATCAATAATATGACAAGGGATAGATATCTCTTGTAATGTTTATCAATGTTTAAAAAAGCAAAGTTATGTAGCCTGCTTTCTGACCAGTTTAAAAAGAGCGAAATAAGAGGGTAAAGATAGTGTGCCACTGAAAGAAAACTTATTATGCAGTTACATAAAACTTAGGCTGCTGATATACTTGCTTTTTACCAACGAGTACACATCATTACTCACAACTTTGTGCATACGTAGAGGATTAAAAAGTATATCCACAAGGTGGCAGATTAGGGCCTAATCATCCCAGGCTGACCCTGCAATACTACGCTCAACATCAACAGAAACCATGGCGACACTTGAGGAGGTTACCATATTGATTATGTTAAGATGAGGGCAGAAGAAGCAGCAGAAAGGAGACATCATATAAATGTGGGTAGTTGTACACAAGCTCAATGATTTTCTAAAAGAAACTTTCCATCAGTGCTGTGCTGATGAGTCTGCTGCTAAACTTATTTCGTGATACTGCCCCCATCGGTCATGTGGTGACTTGCATCTCATGAACACATAGGATTAATTTCTGATGACGTGTGCAACTAATGGCATGATGCACATCTCAGTGAGACTACCTGGTTAAATCATTCTAAATAAAGTTACACAAATAAATATATTGATAAGTAGGACAATTTTGCCATCTTGTCTGGGGTCTCATTAATTCATTCAAGTAGCACTCACTACAAGCACTACAAGACCTGTTTATTGTGCTGTAAGACATTTGCATGAAAAAAGAAGTATAAAACACTGGTGCAAGTTTTTCAGTGGTTACTGCACATGGTCTTATGCCCATGTCCATCTGTGTTAACAAATATATTTCTGCAAGAAAAAAACATACAGGCCATCATAAGAAATAGAAACTAGGACCAAAGGCTTTGTTTGCCACCACAACACTGCAGGGTCAAAGCTTTTAAAAGAGCCATGATGAGGTCATGAAAGGTCATCGGTTAGCCTCATTGGACAGAGATTCCTGTACAGAGAGATGTTTTTTATTTTACAGACCACGTGATTGTAACTGAAAATGTGTAACAAAACAAATTCTATAGTTTATGTTGTTTACTGCTTTTGATTCTTATTTTTTATCACCAGTGTTATTCTATGATATATAAATTAATAATATTTCAAATCTGGATTTTGGTCTTGTTTGAAGCACAAAGGAAGGTTCGATTTGCTCAAGAATGAGCTTGACTGCACTGATGCAGCTCTCTACACAATGCATTTGATTTCTTCGGCCCACATGGACAGCTGTGTACATTCTGCATGGTCATCATAACTGGGCAGCGTGAAGATGTCCTCATCAGAGAGGTGAATTTGCCATGAAGGAGATAAGACAGTGTGTCAATGAAGGTGAGTTCCCTGCTGTTCTCTTCAACACTTGCATGAACCAGGTTGAGCTCCCCAGTGGTAACAGTCTTTTAAATATAAGCTTACACTTCAGTCTGTCTGCTGTATGTCAACCACCTCATCTGGACAAAATGAATATGCTGGTCACTCACCCTTGTTCCTTAAGAAAGATGATAACTAAACACTTCAAAGTCACCATCATTATGCTAATTATCCATCCATCAGAACAACAAAACAGGAGCAAAATAATGCATAAAGCTCAATGATATCACTTTCTGTAGAGCAGCAGAACAGCCAGCCAATTAGGAGTCTGTTTGATTCAGAGCCATTATTTGAATTTGATTTGATTGGCTCATGATCAGAAATGTGCTGCTGCTCTTCAGAATCTCAGCCAGCAGCTGTCCAGAGCTGCTTTTAGCAGCTGGCACTGAAGAAAGAAAGGACTGCCGCAGTGAATCATCCAATCTTGGCCCCAGCATACAGTAGTGTCAACAGCACTGAGTTTAGGATCTGTGTCTTGGTCAGAGCTGGATCCAGTAGTTCAAATTAACTTAATTAGCCCACAACATATCCAGAATATTCAAATAAGACACATATTTTTGTGTTGTGTTTAAATGACACAGCCTATATTTAGGACTTGTGATGCCAGCTTTGTTCTACCTTTAAGTTATGATTATGATCACAATCTATGTTCTATTTTTAGCCATGCTAGCTATATGGCACTAGAAATGACAAAGTCAGTAAATTGGTCTACCTCTTTGGTCCAGACTGAAATAGCTCAGCAGCTATGGATTGGTCCAGACATTCATGTCCCCATCAGGATGAATTATAATCAGTTTAGCGATCCCTTTACTTTTTATCTAGTGCCATCATCAGCTCAAAATTTCAGTGTGGCCAATACTAGCATGCTGACGTTAGCATTTAGCTCAAAGCACTACTTTGCCTAAGTGCAGCTTCAAAAACTGATAGCATGGCAGTCAACTCATCTTGTTTATATTTAGTTTAACTTAACTTGCCAATTGACCATGACACTTACTGATAAAATGATTTGGGACCTTTTTTAATTTACAACACAATGTAAGCCCCAATATATTCTGGGACCCTCTCCAAGCTTGGTGTGCCTAAATCAAAGAATAATGAAGGGGGTATCTTTAAGGGGTCTAGTACCAGTTCCCCATTAGGAACCACCTTAACTGATTTCTTCATATTAAGCTACATATTTCAAGTTAAAGACCAAGTCTGTTGCTTTTGAAGAGGACTGCCATACATGATCTCAGGAAGCTGCATGTCAGGAAAACATAAAAATCATTTAGCCTTTTAGGACAAATCACCAATACTGTTGTTTTTCTGTCTAAACCTGGGAGCTTTTCACTGAGGCTTCTCTGGGGTTCTTACCACCATCAAATGGGGCAGCTGTGGCTCAAGAGGTGGAGCCGGACTGCTAACCACAGGGTTGGCAGCTCGATCCCTGGCTCCTCCTGTCTGTGTATTGAAGTGTCCTCAGGCAAGATACTGAACCCCAAATTGTTCCAGATGGTCAGACCAGCACGTTGCATGGTAGCTTGCTGCCATTGGTGTGTGTGTGTGTGTGATTGAGTGGCAAAAACACTGCTGCCATTTACCAAGTCTAATACATCTCGAGCCTCACTGTAACTGATAAACCTGGGTGACAGTCAGCTTTTAAATAGATTGCTGTCCCTTTCCCTGAAGAGCTACAGCTGTTTTCACAGATGTATGTCATTAAAATGATTATGTTTTCATATTTTCATACATGCCTACATAACACCAGCCCACACAGAAAACAAATGCACTGATGAAAGCAAAGAGACGAATATATCGCATTTCCAGTTATTTAGACCCTTCATCACATTGTGATCACAGTCACAAATTTACTCTGCTGTTTGAGCTGACCTCTTTTGAAAGAAGGTGCATAACATGGAAAAATCTCGGCTTAGGACATATATAGCTCTAGTTTCTGGTTTCACTGAATATGATGCAGGTTATATTATATATATATATATACATGCAGGTAAATGTTGGAAAACTTCTCATTCAGCTACTTTGCTGAAGTAACTTTTAAAAACCTTGCAGCCTATCATCTCTGCAGTATGTGGAGGTGGGTACTGTGACAGAGTCAGTACATTCAGGTTTTTTAACCCTCCTCCTACCACCATATTTAACATACAAGGACTACCGACTGGGGTCGGACCCCCAGAAAAAACTACTGTAAGAAACAACCATCATAGCAAAATTTTAACTTATTTCTTCTCAAAAAAAAAAAAAAAGTTATGTAATTAATGTCATCTGAAAAATGAATGTCATCTGAAAAAAAAAAACATATTATTAGTTTTAGGACAGTTGCAGTTCATTTGCACATTGTGTACAATGAAAATATATACTTTTCTTTAATACAAATTTCAGCTTTTATCCCAAGTACAATCTCTCCACAAGGCCTTCAAAATGACTGACTTTAAATTAGGACCCATGGCAAACATTAATTCAATAAATAGTTCCATCTATCAAAACTGCATAGGTGGAAGTGGGTGGTTTTGACTGGGCTCCCCAAGGACCCCAATACATTAGATATTTCAAAAGCACTCATTAAAACAGAAACAGAAAACAATGATATGAAATCATTAGGAACAAATTGATTGACAAAGTCATGAAAAATTGGAATGATAGAATAAAGCACCTCTGAAATATGACAAAAAGTTTACCTCTGGGGTCTGCGGGTACCCCAGTAAGTAGGATTAAGGTTAAAGGTATTTCCACCCAGAAGAATACGTCCTGGCTGACCATGAATGGTTAATGTGCCAGGGGAAGGTCAAACTCCCACTTCCAGCCTTCACTAAATGAAGAAATGTCTGAGGAAGACTCCACCAGCACAACTGCCAGAGTGCAAGTTCATGTACAAATTGGAGCTCATTAAAGGCACAATGTATTTTTTCAGAATTGCTGTTGCATTGTGTATCTGTTTAGGAAATGCAATGTTGGGGAATTAGTAAAACATATTTAGTGGTGCTAAAATTTAGTAAAAATTGGTCTATGGAGCAAGATATGGACATATTATAATAATAGTGCTATTTAGACATCAGACGAGTTTTAAATGTTGAAGAAACAGAAACTACCACAGTGAGTTTTTTAGATGAACACGTGCAGGCGAAAGGTTCTAGCTGCAGTTTGTGTGAACCAGCACAAACATGTCATCATGGTAAACCTACAGCTTTTTCTATGGTGACCTGTGGGAAAACATTCCCAGTGCTTCAAAACAGCTTCACTGACTACAGTTGCTTACAGCCCAGAATTTCTCCACCCCTACTGAAAACTAAACAGCTGGATCCAAAAACCATCAATAAGTGAGCATCACATTAATATATTTGCTATGATATTACATAGTGTATTTCCTTCATAGTTCCTCCACAGTATTGCAAATTTTAAGGCTACTAATCATTTTTAAGGCACAGATGTGTTCATGTAAACCTCACAAAAATGTCAATTTTACTTTTAAACAAACATGATGAGTTTAATTATTATGCACTATGCTGCCACTAATAGCCAAATTGATGTGGTTCCACCCACAAAACTACAGGACCTATGACTTTGTCAAGCCTATTGCACAACTGGGAAACAGTCCTTAGCCTGTGATGGGTTATACCACAGGATAACAAAGCAACAAGAGAGGCCAAACACCCATATTGGGGCAGCTCAAATAATAAATTCACATATAGCACATAACTATTGGATCACTGTTGGCGCCATTGTTGCTTGACCTCTCTCTCTCAATCTTTCTCCACTATCAGTTAAAAGCAAAGAAGCAAACCATCATCCATTTTCACTGCAAGGACCATATATAACACAGATTGTGACCATCAGTATAGCATATTTTCTGAAAAATAGGAAAAGGGCAACTTGCAGCTTTAAGGTTCATTCTCAGAACACAGCACTATTTCACCTCCTGTAGCTCTCCCCTCCAGGCTTGATAACATCTGCGGGCCAAAACCCTCTGGCCCTCACACAAAGCTGTGGGCTATCTTTACTCGACATCCCTGGATGGTGCAGCCGGGAGCCGTCGTCTACCTCCGCAAAATCAAAACAGCTTTCGTCTCTCTGCAGGACCTTTCCAGCTGTGCACAAACAATCATTTGTAAGTCCTCCACTGGAAACCAGCAGCTCCTATCTGCCTCCATCTGCGCAGATCTGCTCGGATGGCAGATGGTGCCTCAATATTTGTGCCTGTTGCATAAAAACAAGGTGTTTAACAGACTTTGACAAAATGATTCTAGGCTAAATATGCCTCCAAAGAGCAAAGCTTGTGCCCTTCTTCTAGCCTTCTATCTCATTTTGAAAATCAAATGCAATCAGAAATTAATTACATGCAGATACATGAATATATCATTAGCACTTAATTGTGAAGAGATTTCCATGGTGAAATACAACATATATATTTTAACGAATGAGTATTTTCCCCTTGAAAGAATCCATCCTTTGCAGTGTGCTAATTGCTTGCATCCTCTTAAGTTGATATGTGCTTCAATAACCTACCTCATTTGAAACCATTTACTAATGGTCTTTGAAATGTATATACTGTATATGCATATACGTAATTGACTTCCCATTGGCAAAGAGAAGGAACAGAAATAGAAAAAGATAATGACCAACTGGAATAAGGATGACTGTGAAGAACATAGCACAGCAGGGAATTAAATTAATTTCCATACTTTATTCTATTCACTCAGCCTAGCAGTCCTCTTTTAGACAGTTTGGCTGACCCACAGGGACAAGGTTCTAGGTCATGGGGAACCAGTAGCAATGCTTGAAGGGAGAAAAGTGAGTACACTGGTTAGCTAAAAAGCATGTTTTCCTTTCAGTAAAGGAAAGTATTTGTATGTTTAACCTAGTTGAATTGATATTTTGGCCACTTTGGGGCCATAGAACAAAGTGTAAACACATTTACATATTATCACCATATAAAGTTGTTAAGGTGAACTTGTTAGCAAACAGTTGCCTATTTACACATCGAGCAGACAGAGAGCAACATTAGCATTCATTTGCAGTTATGTTTCTGGTCACCTGACAAATCTAAGTCCAGTATTCAGTCTCATTTTAGCTCCGGTTTGGTCTCCACCAAAAAAGGTGTAGCTTCCATCTGTAGCTGTGGTTTCAGCTGGCTGCTGCTGCTAGACTAATGACAGCAAAGAAATTGAACCAAAACAGTGAAGTTGTGGGCCATAAAAACAAAACAATGAGCTGAAAGGAGCTAAAAGGCTTTGTAGAACTGATGTGGGCTGTAGTCGAACGATAATTCTGTATGGCTTCATCACTATGAGCGACACTTTCCATATTACATGTACTCATTTGTCCCATTGTTAATATAAAATATTCATCAGTGCAGCTTTAAGGATTGCAGAAATCACTATGTTGAGAAAAGAGGTGAAATACATTTGTGTGACCAGTAAAGTAGATATCCAGATATTCAGCTTGAACTCAAGATTATGAAAATGAAAACGAAAGCACAGCACTCTGAAATGATGAAAAGACATTGGCTAATGTGTTACATTTATTGGTCATTATAGACTCATTGACTATGACATGGTTTGAGCCCAACTTTACCAACAAAGCTCTCAAATTGATAAAATATGTCAAAATAAGTCTATAGAATATACTGTATGTTAATGTTTTAGAAAAGCTTCCCCTGTTCACACCAACAGGCAATTATTATGGACCTATATGTCACACTTTTCATCTTCTGTTGCCTCTTAATGCATCTACTGTATTGTAACTCACATTACACTGCTCTAATGTGCAAAATAAGTACACTGGTAAAACAGCTGGTAGTACCTCTACCTACAATTCCCAAGAGTGTGACAAAGATTCCAAGATCCATCTTTGTTACTAAGCTACAATTTCTTTAAGGTCAAGGTAGAGTTACTCAGACCTATATTACTATGTCCTTATTTCATGAATTGGTTTAAGTCTTGTTGACAGCTTCTTTTCTTTCCTTTTTTGTCCATTTCACTCTTCCAGAGAGACAAGGTGAAGATTTCTTGTCACATGGAGCCTTTGGAAATGAAGCGCATATCTGCACATCTTAATCTGGAATGTCACATTTCAATGTTTTAGGGCAGTGAGGAATGAGGTTTGGCTGTTTAAATGTCAGTCATATTTGTATGAAGCATAGTACATATTGATCTATTCTGCTTTGAATATATGGTTTTCAAAATAAGACTTCAACCACACCAGTTTCAGTTTTCAGCTTCTAAATTTTAAGCTGCACTAATCCTCTGCACGTTGTGCCTAACAACGCCCATCAGCTGTTCTGAAATCACTGTAAACCGCAGCCTCTTGTGGCTTATTGCTTTAATAAACAATGGCTCAGAGGTCAGCCGTGGTAAAACCCACAGAGAATTATCACCCAACTGTGACGTTCCCCTCGGTTGCTCTCTTGAGCATTTTGGCTTGCTGTTATGGAGTTTTTCCCACAAGTGACCAAAATAAATAAATAAATAAATAAAGATTAGTGATGCTTTAAAGCTGGTTCAAGCATTAATTTGCGCCTTTACCACACAATCATATTTTGGGTGGCAGTAAGAAGGAGTCTGTCTGCTGTTAGTTTTATTTTCCTTAACCTTGAAGATTGAAGTGAAGATTGATAGATAGAATCTATCTTGGATGGAAGTTCAATGATCATTTGGTGCTCCCTCTGTGTAAATTAAAAAAAAAAAAAATATTTTGATGGTTCTTTGATTTAGTGGAATCTTTAAAACTATAATAATAATTCCTTCCAGCTGGAGAAGTATTTTAAAGCAAAAAGTTTAGTTTTTCCAACATAATGTTTTAGACAGTGTTTTTTTCAGTACCTGAAGTCATGAAAGGCCCTCTGCCAGCAGGGTTGTGTCCTGAGGAATGCCTTGAGGAGACGATAGATCTCTTCCATATCCACTATTCTCTCTCATAAAATATATTTTTGATTCTAGTACTTTATTTTACAGTTTCATGATGACAGTGGGCTTGAGTTAGGTGATATTCAATGATAGGAGATTTTGGGGCATGCTCTGTCTTGTACTTTCATTTGGAAACTTTAAACAGTGCATTTTTCAGTTTAAAATCTATGCAGACATCTACCTCTAGAATGGCCTTCAGTTTGAGAAAATATTAAAAGCTGTTCATACATTTTATCATTAGTTTAAAAATACCTATCATGTTAACTACAGTAGTGGTTGATGGGAATTTTATTATTATTATAATCATTATTATATGACAGAGCCATACCAATAAAAAGGATACACTCTGATTGTCTTTTTCTGTCTTCAGATTGAGTTATTAATAGCTGCTGAGGGATGAGGCCTGGTGAAGTGCGTTTGAAATCAGCAGAATATCAACTTTTGCTGATATTGATTATTATCATTTTATTAAGTGACAACAATATTGGGACACATATCACATACCTTGACTAAAGTGAGCAAACTGCCACTGGTTCACTGGGATGATAAATTAACCTCACAAGCTGCTCTCGATAGGCCTTTCTCAGGGCCGACATCTGACTTGTCTTTGCAGGTAAAGCACAGGTGTTGCTAATAACATTAACAATTGCTCTGTTTTATTCAAGTGCCCAAGTAAGTCATGATAGTGTGACTGACAGCCAGCATGCAAAATACCAGGACCCTGAAGCAGCTAAATGGAATTCCGCCAGTGTTGATATTTACACCTGTGCTTTTCCTGCTGTCTCTTATCAAATTGTCTGATTTGAAATATAGATATACATTTTGCCTAATTATTAGTCTAATCAATGTATTTACTGGATGAAATGTTAAAATTCTAGTTAAACATAATAATATTTTGCTGGGTAGTTTGATTGTTTTTTTTCAATGTTTGTGCTTGCCAAAAAATTGCATTAATTTATCAGTCTATTAGTCACTCTTCAACTCATTAAGTTTGTTACAGGGAGAACTTATATGAACCAGAACTATGAACCACACACTGTATTCAATCGTCTAAGTGACTTATAGGTTAGGAAAGAAAAATTGTATGCAAGTGCAGGTACAAAGATAAATTACAACAATGCTATTGAATAAAATTCTGCTGCCCCTTTGAGGGAGAGACTGTGTTTGTGCCTTTTGTCCTTTACTTACTGTAGTTTTGCTCTGCACTAGGAAGTTCAGAAGCTGGCTGTAGTTTTGTCCTGTTTTTCTTTTAGTCCCTAAAGCAGTGGTTCCCAAACTTTTTTAGACCATGGCACCCCTTCCAAGGAAATTTTTAGTCATGACACCCCATGCCACCCAACCCCCAATATAACTTTTACAGCCTATACATGTACACAGAAGCTTATGGGTTTTAACAATTTCATATTATATTGTATTATATTAGGCTATATTATATCAATATTGAGTTGAATAATATACATAGGTTAATAGAGGGCCTTTTGCAGTTTTCGCAAGCCACCTTGGTTCTGCTACACGGTTGGAAGGGGAAGGGGAAGGGGAGGGGGAGGGGTATTTGGTTGGCTGCAATCTGCAACCTCACCGCTAGATGCCACTAAATCCTACACACTGGTCCTTTAATATCCAAGTGGCACTGAGCACACAGCACTCCAGTCAGTGAGTGAAAAAGATTGCCTTTTACAGTTCATATCGACTTTGTTAGATTATGTTTTTTTTTTCACTTTGCACCTTCCTTTTTTTTTACCTGGGTTTTAAGTCACGAAAAACACCCACCATCTCATAAGAGTGTACATTCTACGTTCTCTGTATAACAGAATTTATGAGTCACTGAGTGAGTGAAATGTCCAGGATGATATATAGTATGACAGTCCTGGATCAGGGTTAAATTGATTGATTCAGTCCAGACACTCTCAAAATATTATACTCATATGTTATGTTACTTAAAAAAATCCAACTCCAACTGCAGGTACTGCAACTAGAGGTAACACTAACTAAAACTAAAGATTTATATGAGCATTATATAAACAGCTTTTACAACTTTATTGTTGAAGTCAAAATGGAAAACTACATAAAAATAAAGTCTCATCAAAAATCTGATCCGATACTTGTTGCCAGTTTTTAGTGAAATATTGTGGTGAAGAACATAAAAATCACAAGTTGTCTTTCGCTCCTCACTTTGCTTTTTTGCTCTCCCACTATGCATTTATGCAAATGTGTGTGTGTGTGAAAGACTGATGTCACTGAATATATTTGTTCTAATCATCTTTCCATTCCTCTCTCACCATGTTCCCTCAACTCCATCTTATTCTGTTTCTCGAGTGTGTCCATGCATACTGTGACACATCTGCATGAATTAATGAATAAGGTGAGAGAGGAAATTGATCATATATTATTCCATCACACCCTCTCTGTCTCCTTGTTTCTGTCATTTCTGTCAAGGGAATCTATGCGGATTCATGATTTGAGAATTCCTTTCATTTTCATCTTTATCTTGCTAACCCCTTCTCTCGCCCGAGCTCCTTCACTCTTCATATAATGTGCTTATATGTGCATCTATGATCAGATAATTGTCTTTCGTCATGCCGCCTTGGCTGTTACTGCATGTGTAACTGTGCATGAAATAATGGTTGGAGCGAACTATCCAATAACTGACTGACTGACTGACTTCATTCTTTGTGTGTTGAATGTGCTGCTGCCTCTGCAATAAGAAAATAATTGATATGTTTTGACACATGCAGTAGCTTCCCAACTTAATGTTATTGTAGCTTTACTCAAAAAAAAAAAATGTTAATAGAGAGACTTCTGATGCTTATCTGTTTATTGCTCCAGCTCCTCAGGAAATAACACACATAAAAGCATGTGTGATGTTTTATGCTGTTTAATTCTGCTGAAAGGTGGGATAAAACACACACATACAAAAAACACACATTCTGCTTCTGCCTGTGTCATCTGTAAAAGGCTGAATGAACACACACTCACGTTCTTTTCATCTACTCTCAGAAGAAAGACATTAAATTTAAATGCTGCTGTTGGTGTTTGATTTTTATGAACTGCCACTTGCTCGTTCAGTGAGCCATTTTTAAGTGCAAATACGTGGAACATGTCCGCATCCACAGATGCCAAAATGTACCATAGATCCTGTCTATAGGCTGTCCATGACCGCTACTTGTCCCTGGCAATTTTTTTGAGTATATTAGGGCTTCACAATCAGCAGCTCAACTCACATTCTCAGCCAGAATCTGACAGCTGGTCAAACAGTAGCATATTGAGCTCGATTTTAAGGTTAAAAAAATAATAATAAAAAGATTAAAAAGCTGGGGGGAAACAAACAGGATTTTGAAAAGGGGGGGGGGGGATCATCCCCAAACATCAAGCGGGGATGATCATGATTGACGATTGCGTAATGTCATTTCAAGAGACTGCAAATCGACAGCAACACGACATTGATTTTATCCCTGTCGTTCCCTCTCCTCACTCTAGCTAGCTGCTTCCTCAAGTGAGGACGGTCCTTTGCAAACGTAAACGGACTGGGATGGATGTGGAAAGTTGAAATTGTGAATTGAGTTAACTTAATGCAAATCTGCCAACCTTGGGAAAATATTTAACGTTACTAACCTTAGCCTAATGTTACGTAATTTGCAAGCTAGCTTGCTGGTTCACCAGGCATTTAAAGTTGGCAAAGTAACGTTAAGTTATATTGTCCGTGTGACGCAGATTGTTAAATGTGACTTTTCACAGTATTGTATTCTTAATTATTATTGCAGCCAAACCCGTGGCTTGCTAGGTGTGTGTTTGTGTGTGTATGTGTGTAGGTAGTAGAGTATAGTCTATTAGTGTACTCTAGGGAAATTTCAAGGAAAGGAAATACCCCTCATTGCAAATTAAGTCCAATATGTAAGGAGGGATGTGATGACTTTTACAGTTTCAACAGCTATGTTCATATTCAGCCTGTATTGTTATTAGGTCATTATACCATTAAGTAATAGCCTACCTATAATGAGAACAGTTGTATTAACCAGCTCTAAAATATTTGTTTCACCATAGCCACAAAATAGTCTGTTTAGGCTGGTTAGGGTTTTACAGCTACACTGTCTTCATCTTTTCAAGTTTACTAAAAATCATATTTTCAAAACTCTAATCGGCTTAAAGTATGATTGTTGTGGACGTGTAAACAATAGAAACTGTATAAATGCAGCATGATATGTATGGGCATCTGCAGATATTTTTGTAAACAATCTGTTATTGGTGTCAAGAATTTTCATATCAGTGAATCTTTCACTTTTTGTCTGTTTGACTGCTGCATGTATGCAAATGATGTACTGTTATGCGTATGTATGCAAATTATGTACGATAATTCATTGTGCCAACAGCAATGATTTGCATTTGACACATGTAGGTCACCGAAGTGGTACTCAAAAAATTTGTCCAGGGGTGGCAGGTCTGCATCTTATAATTTAAATTCTCGTTCCAGCCACTGTAATTTCCCTCAAAGACTGCAGCCAATGAGCAGGAAGATTTTATAGTCAAGGTTGTGGGCTTTAAGAAAGAAAATGAAACAATACAGTTGATGAGAAGAAAAAAAGTTGCAAAAATTGTAAACTTTTTGCAGGTTGATGAATTAAAATTACAAAACCTTATAACTGAGGTGTGTTCCATGATTTGATATGTAAAGTATGGAGGTTCTTGTGGAAGCAGTACTTAGGTTTTCACTGCAAACAGAGTCAGAGATGCAGCCCAATATCCATAGAAATTACAGTATGTTCATATTGGGTGGTTCTGTACCTTATGATTTACTTCCAGTGACAACATTCAGTGCTAAATGTAGGAAGCAGTGTGCCCTTTATGTAGAGAGGAGGAAATGATGGTGTGGACATCGGGATGGTAGATCATGGATGTATTAATAGATGGATGGATAAAGTGCCTTCAGTCAGCCCAACATACTGCAACGAAAAAATCCCCTACTGCCCAAAAAGTATTTTCCCCATAGACCACGATTATAAAAGAGAAGGAGAGAGTCAGTAAAACTTTGATAGGACACGTCCAACTTCAAACAATGTCAGTTATTACATTACAGTTATACATTATTAATAAACAGACTATTCACAAAACTTTTCCAAAGCCTAGAAAAGCAAGTTTTTGCACATGAAGTCATCCCTAAGTAAAGAATGGATGGAGCGGGATCAACATTTTATCATTGACACTGAAAATTAAAAAAGTAATCCAGGGTTTGTAGAAACATCCAATTTTGTTCTTGTTTGGCCAGCCAATATAATTTATTTAAATTAAAAAAAACATCAATAACACAAGAACCAACAATACAATCAAATCAGCCTTGCTAACTGGAGACTACAGATGAAAATTAATCTTTCTGGCTAAGTCTGGCATATTTTCAGAAATGTTATCAATATGCAGTGTCCCTGTCAAAGTAATAAAATAAAAATTAAAAAAAAACAACTGCTACTACTGACTGTTAAATATCTAATATCTCTAATATCTTTTAAAAATGCCATATAAATATGCTATTAATCATGGTAAATGGACTGCACTCACTCATCTATTCACACACACTGCCACACTGATGGCAGTGAGCTACTATGCCTAACCACCGAGAGCAACTAGGGTTCAGAGTCTTACTCAAGCACTCTTTAACAGGTTGACAGGTGGAGGTGGGGATCAAACTCTGCTTTTAATGGATGACCCGCTTCACCTGCTGAACCACAAGGTCCATGAAAACACAGTCCACAGTCAATCTCTCACTCAGAGTCTACTTAATGTGGTTCAATATTTAATATTAACTGATAACTCAGTGTTGACCCTCCACTTGGCCATATTTTCTTCAGTCACCATCTCTCTCAACTTGCAGACTACTGTGGGAATGTAGCTTTTCTCTTTGCTCTTCATCTGCTGCTCCCTGTCTATTGCACAGTTCATTGCCCTTCCTCTATCATCCTCAGCACCATTGCAGCTATCATCATCATCATCATCATTATAACCATCATCATTATCATCATGCTCTGGCTCCCTGGACTCATTGCTTACCTGCTGCTTATTGGACACTCCCCACTACCCCTGTCCCTCTGTGTGACAACAACTCCCTCTGACTCCATCTCTCCCCACCTCTTCCTCCATTGGTCCAACAGGTGTATGTACGGCAGGTACCAAGCAAACAATCACTGTAGGTGGTGTGCATCCTCTTGTAGCTGATTAATGCAGAAAAATGTGCAGAAAAACATCCAAAAAGGAATGACCTAAAACACAAATAAGTCATCACTTTTTGGGGTTTTTTTTACAGGGAGAAAGCAGCCATAGTTGCCAAATGAATCCTTGACTTTCACTGCTGATTAACCTTTTTTTCCATTATGGACTAAGAAACAAAATCTAGTTAAATTCGGCAACCATCTTGCCCTCTCCGCTCAGTCACAAACTATTTACCTCATGTGACATGACCAATGGCCAGGGGGGAGGGAATAGTCAGTTTAGAAAGAGGGAGGTTGAAAGTGGCCACAATATACTCAGTCACCCCCTCACACACACACACACACACGCATACTATGAGTAAACCTTCCCCTCCCTAACCTCTGTCACAAACATACACTAGTTACTACCTACATGCACACTACTGTACACTGCTACACACACCTGCACACACATTCACAAAGGCTATTAGGGGTCCCTACCTGCTCTCAACTTCAGGAATGATTGATAGAGCCTTCACTGCAACACACAGGCTGTTTAGTCATACAGATTGCCTTGTGTGTGTGTGTGTGTGTGTGTGTGTGTGTGTGTGTGTGTGTGTGTGTGTGTGTGTGTGTGTGTGTGTGTGTGTATGTGTTTGTGTGCAATTGTTCCATGTGTTTTTTTCCTAATGGCTACTGCGGGAGGGGAGCTGTGCATCTCTTTAGTATCAGTGTTTCATAAAGTAAATGTGTGTGTTTAAGAGACTTTTAAAAACTGCAGTGTGTGTTGCAATATTGCATGTGCAACTGTGTGTGTGTGTGTGTGTGTGTGTGTGTGTGTGTGTGTGTGTAATGTATTTGTGCTTCTTTCGGACTCAAATAATATTATTTACGGTTAAAGTTGCAATGTCACATTTGAATGATGACTTGTGCCACTCTGTCACTTCAGGGTGTGCACAAAGTCACAGAGAACACACACACACAGACACACACACACACACACACACTCACACACACACACACACACACACACACACACACACAAAGAAAGAGTCTCATCTCCCAGACACCAACCTCTCCACACATGGCTGAATGGAAATACTGTGAAAGAACAGAGAGGAAGGTAGAGAGACAGAGGGTGAAAGAAGAAAAGTTAGACAGAGAGAAGGAGGTGCAAGAGAGACAAATGATGATCGACAGAATTAGAGGGTTTGTTTGTATTTCCATCTTTATTTAAAACTAGTTTTGAAAAATGAAGTAAGAATACAAATTCACAATCTTCCTGAAAGTCAAAGTAACACATTTCAAACCTCATAACTCACAACACTTTATTGGGCGGGTTGTTACATTTTGTGTTTGTTAATGTTGAAATATTTCATATTTTCATTCTAGGACAACAGCAAAGAAACGCAATGGGTAATATCATATAAACAAGGTTTTTAATTCAGTTTTTCTCATACAGTGTTGGTTGGCTGAGCATTATGGTCTTTTACAGTAATGCCCTGTTCAAATAAAAAATGATGTAATGAAACAACAGACACAGACAAAACAAACTGATAAACTGAATTCAGGTTCAGGTGTGGGGTGATTATTGAGAATGGTCTGGAGGGGTAGAAGTGATAACATTTGGTCCAGACCACCGGTCCCAGAGCAGCAAAGATGAGATATAGAGTGGCAATTTTCTGAGGTAATTTCTGGGAGGTCACATGTCACATTTTAAACCTCCAAAGCAACTTTTCAATTGCTGTACAATTAGATGGAATCATTAAAGGAACAGTTGGACATTTTGGGAACACACTTGTTTGTTTTCTTTCCAAGAGTGACGTGAGTGTGAAGTAAGGAGCTAAAGCCTGAAGGCAATTAGCCTAGCTTAGCATTAAATCACTCTACCAACAATTCAGAAACTATGTCAAGAAACTCTGACAGCACATAACTGTGTAAAATCACAGACTGTACCACCAGTGTGTACACATGAAACAGCTTTAGAGTAGTTTCCCACTGACATTAATGTCTCATCTGCAGTAACTCAAAAGCAAATATTTGATTTTTCAAAAAGATGAACTATTCATTTAAGAGGTAATTCTGGTTTATTACAAATTGGGTCATGTTTCCATAACAGTGACCATTGTTTCTATCATTTATGTTTGATGTTTAACTTTACACTCATTCACAAGTTAATTGATGACATTGCTATGAATTGGTAAGGAATTGCAATAAAGTCCAATGGGTCAAACAAGCCATCAGTTTGGCCAAATTATATACTGTGAATGTTTTTATTTTGAGCTAAAATCCAGTAGTGAATGAACCCAAAATGACAATAATGGTTCCTTATTGTGGAATAAATCTGTGTGCTCACAACTACAGCAACAGTTGGGATAATAAGTTTAGAGTTTTTTTTTCCCTCAGATAAGTTTGACTAACCTGAAGTTTTGTTTAAAACCTGCACGATCAAATGACAGAGTGTGTTTCCACATCTGACTTATTTTTTGACAATCTCTCCTCATTGATCTGCAGTTAACTTGTTGAGTACAGTATTTTCAGGGCCAAAATAATGAAAATTAGAACCGTTATCTTTTATGTTCTGAATTCTGTATTATGCATTTATATAAAAATTTTTTTTATTTATTTGTGATGTATTCAACAGATGTTATCATCCGGCTTTACGTCTCCTTCTGTTCCCCCAAAACATGACAACTGTTTCACTCTCTACTGTACCCTCTCTGTCCATTATCAACCTGATTAGTACACAAAAATAGCAAAAGAGCATCTTTAATAATCCCTGTCTCTTGACTTCTCTCTCTGCCACTCTTCCTCTTGGTTTTTGGTGTATTAAATAATGAATTCAGTGAGTTCCTCTCTTCTCTCAGTCTCTTCAGTCTCTCTCTGTACCTGGCTGGTGACTGCAGGTGTCTGACAGACTCACAGGTTGAATAATTCACTCAGTCCAAATGAGATCTCCCTGGCCTTAATGAAGCCATTAATGAGACTCCATGGATTCAGACTGCTGCCTCACACTTACACTGACACATTCCCCCCTCACACACACATGGACACAGGCAAACACAAAGGGCTCACACACATGAATGTTGGCATGTATGGAAAAAAAACCCAACAACAACAACATGCATACACAGTGATACATGCGGAAAAACACACATGAGCACATGCAAACACCCAAAAGGCTGGCTTTAGATACATGCAAACAAACGCTGGCATCACTCAGACACAAGTACACACATTCAGAAACACTGGCATGCATGCCCACATGCACATTGGATTCATTGTGCTAATTACACATAGGAATGCAGTTTGGAGTTGAATAGACCAACATAAAATGACCTGTAGAATCCAATCCATGTGGCTAGATAGTTTTACTGTCTTAGAGGTGTAGTACTATGGGCTGGGCTCTGGGTACTTTTAACTTTTGATAGAAAAAGACAAAGACTAGCTGAAATTCCTATAATTCCCTGTTTAGATCACAAAATAAGTGGCAGTGGATCCACTTAGTAGGAATACACAACTTTAGGATTTAAATCCCTAAGAATGGAGTATTCAGTTACTCTTTATTTTATTTACTATTTTAAATAACTCAACATATATTTTAATGGAATGTAAACATCACAAAACACACTGTACTTTAAATGCAAATAATGAATTAAGTTAAACAAAGTTAATAGAAATATTGTAAACCTCTCATAAGAAAATAGAGAAAAAATCTAATATATGCTGTATATGTATATTCAGATGAACACAACCATTGTTTCCCTTTGGATCTTTTCTCAGAAGTTTTAATTTACATCAAATTTCTTAGGATTGACCCTCTGAATTCACTTCTAAAGATGTGAGCTATGAGTAGTATATTTATCAAATATCAATACTCAAGTAATGGGCCCACACTTAACACAAACACACACTCACTCTGCAGGTTAAATAAAACAGTGTCCTTTGAAATAAATTAAGCTGATGCAGGCAGAGTCGTGGCTGGGGATTGTGGTGGCCTAAAACAAACGACCACCTCTCTTGCTAGTGCAAGCTATCAAAATAACAAGCAAGAGAAAGCTGGAGGATGGGGAAGGAATGGGGGGAAAAGGCTGTGGTTCTGTGTAAGTTGGATCTCAAAGAGTTTTCATGAAGTGAAGATACAGTAGCCGCAATAAAAATCAGATGAATGAGTTCATAGCTAAAAGCTGCTATTGTCACTTAGTTATTAGTGATTGTTATTTGTGAATGTGAGCTGTTAAAAAACAACGCTGTACATTACACAAACACCCAGACAATCATCAATACATATTTTCTTCCCTGTTCTCCTCCCCTCTTTCCTTCCCTCCACTCCATCTTTTCCTGTCTCACTACAAAAATGTTCTTCTTAAGACATTTAGTGCTCAGTCTCTTTTTTCTTTATAGCAAGTGAAACATTCATTGGGGTGAGATCATTTCATTTTTTTCCTGTTCAGTTTGACTTGTGTTATTAAAAACACATTTTTTTAACCATATCATATTTCCTATAGCCTACATTAACAGATAGGCTATAGAACATAAGATAGAAATGAAAAAAAAAAAAATTGCATTTTGTGTGCTTCTCAGCTGGTCACAATAACAAAATACAGAACAAAATATAGTTCTGATCAAACAAATACTACAGAGAAAATATTCTAATTTTAAAGCTCCATCACCAAAAAAAAAAAAAAAAAAAAAAAAAAATTACAAGCACATAAATGAGCCAAACTGTTGCATTGGGCAACATGTTGCTTCACTACAATTATTATGGACACTGTTTATTTTGTGCTATAAATATTCACTAGCGCAGGTTTATCTACTGCTGAAAATAGTCCCCACCAAAAGCACTATTTCTTCTTGTTTGAGTTATGACTGTTAAAAACTACAGGGGCCCAGTGCTTTAAGGAAATCACTGTTTTCTATGTTTGTGACCTTTTTTTTAGGATTTCGGTCTGAATTGGCTTGGGGCTGCGTGTGGACTAACACAATATTGTTATTTTTTCTTTTCATGAGATTTGATAATAATCAGAAAAATATTGAATAATTAGTATATAATATAACAGGTCATATCCTTACCAGCACTGAATACCATTTTGATGTCATCTGGTTTCCATTCAAGGAGTGGCAGAAGTTCTCAACTGAATATTTAAATTTTTGGTGGTGGGGCAAGATTTTGTTTCGACATTAATCATGGATTGTGCCTTGAATTTAAACAGGACCTTGAATCTCTGACACAACATAAACAAACCAATAAATCTTAAAAAGTAATTTGCATTGAACATTATTTTGTTAGACAGGTTGAACAGGAAAAATATTAATTCTAATTTTTTACAGTGGAGACCAATTTTCTTTACATCCAAAATGTTTAGATGTCAAAAACTAATATAAAACAAAAATAGAACTGCAGTAGGCACTCACCTGTCATTGTCTGCAAGTCAAAAAAACAAGAGTGACCTCTCCTGCCTCTTCACTTTCTCTTTTTGTTCTTTCTCTTTGAAGATGCCTAATTTCCTCCAAACCCCTCCTCTACATGCTCTTATGCTCCCTCACTCTTTTTCTCTCTTGCCCTTCCACCTTCCCTTGCTTTCCATCCATTGAGAGTGAAGATACAAATCAAAAACAACATCCTCAAGTCCTAGAATGGAGTATTGATCTTTACTCTCCAGTCTCACTCACTACACAGACTCTCTTCTTCCCTCACACATTCTCTCATACTACCACCTCTTAATAACTGAATAAGATCATTCTGTGTTCTTCTTGTCCTCTATAAATATATGCACATTTGAATAAGTGGTCCACACTCCCCCCTTCCCGTCCCTTCACTACTTAATATGTAACTGAATAAATGAGAATTGCCTCCCAGAGTCTTGTTTAGGGGACTGAATCAATTTTCTGATGACATGGTTCAAGGTACGAGCTGGAGCCACTAAGCTTATTAGCTTGGCTGGCTGGAGTTTGGCTACTTCTGTTAGTATTTGTGTATGTGTGTGTGTATGTGTGTGTGTGTGTGTGTGTGTGTGTGTGTGTGTGTGTGTGTGTGTGTGTGTGTGTGGGTGTGTTGGCTGGTTGGTTGGTTTTATACACCTGGATGACTGCCAGGGAGAGAGAGCATTGGCTTGAAGTTCTACCTACTTCTTCAGCCAATGTGCAACAGCTTTGAGAAATAATCTTTTTAAAAGAAACACTGGTCATAAATGTTTACCAGTTTGCCTTTAATTTAAAACTGCTATCCACCTGGACTTCTCTCACTGTTTAACTTACAGTTAAAACATGATGCATGCACCAAAGAGTACAGCCTTGATTTCTGATTTCTTAGACTTGCTAATGTAGAAACCCCTACATTCTTCAGGGGACATCCAGTAGTCTTTTGCATTCGAGTTTCTTCAAAGTAGTATCAATTACCCTTTTCACAGCCACTTAGATTTTTCTTGACTGATCCTCCTTCTCTGGGTCATGTTTGTGGCCTGCCGTCATTTTTTACAGCACATTTTGAGTATATGGCACATTGACATTCTCTATCATGTTGTGCAGCACAGTGCCTGCTTTCTGCTACCACCAGTGGTCACAAAAACTGAAAATTTTTTCATACTCACATACACTTGCACTGGGAGATTGTGCTCGTGTTTGTGCTTGCACCCATTTCCAAGAAAATAGGGCCATTAGCTAAGTCTATCATAAATAATGAGATAGTAATGCTTGCATTTATGGTATTTCCCATTAGGTGTGTGGCATGAAAATCTAGGCTGTGTGCAAGTGTGTAAATCAGTATTGTTTTGGAAACTAAAACATAGTCTGAGCTTCATTCTTGACCTTGGAAACAGCAGTGGAGAAAAACAGTCTCAGGCATAGGCAGTCATGATACTGCAGATGTTAAGATTTCTATTTTTTCTTTTTCTCCCATGACAACTGAACAACATGACAAACTCCATTTGTGGATAAAGACCATGGGCCCTATTTTAACAGTCTAAACACATGGTCTGAAGCGCATGGCGCAAGTACATTTATGGTGTGTCCAAATCCACTTTTGTTAATTTAACGGTGGAAAAAATGGTCACAGCACCGGGCACATGGTTCAAAAGGGTTATCCTTAGTCTCTTAATTAATCATGGGTGTGTTTTGGGCGTAACATGCAATAAACCAATGAGAGTGTCATCTCTCATTCTTTTTAAAAGCCAGGTGCGCTTGCACCTTGGTGGATTGCTATTATGATGGTGCATTAAATTTAAATCATTAATTTTAATCATGTAAAAAATCATCAACACAGTTGTCAGGACTTGTGTGTCAGGATCCGTGTGTATCAAGCAGAGTGTACGTGCGTTGTACACCCACCTATGTAGATGCATATTACTATCTTGATAAGGTACCCTTAAAATAACAGTGAAATACTGCGCCATTGACTTAAGACCAGGTTTTTGTTGGTCAATTGCGCAATTGCTTTCCGCTGCCTCAAGATAGCAATGCACCAACAATGTGTCTGACCACACATCATTTTTATTTATTTATTTATGTATTTATTGGGACCATGTATAGTGTTAAACATAAATGTTACCATTTGATGTACTGCATCAGAGTTAGCTCATAGCTAATTTTCATCTGCAGTCCCTTAGGCAGGTCACAATTAAAACATTTAACAGCACAATAACAAACAGTACAAAGCAAAAAACACACAGGACACATAATACAAAATACAAAGCTACACACAATAGCACATCACATACACCTACAATGACAACTAGAAATTAATGATGTAAGATTGTCAAATTAAAAGCAAGATTATTTGCTTTCATGAGGAGACCATGAGATGAAACTTAGAGTCATTGGTTACAGAGCTGAGTAGTTTTTAGCGGATTTTTCAATTTGGTTTTGAATGTACTGATGGAACTGCAGCTCTTCATATCATCAGGTAGGACATTCCACTGAGTTGTGGCCTTTACAGAGAAAGCTGACTGCCCAAATACAGTGTGACGAATGGTCTGTTACAATCTTGTATAGAGGATATTCTGGAGGATGTAATAGAACTTACTGAGCAAGTGTACACAAAGTCACATAGTGGAGGAGGGGCCAAATCATTTAAAATTTTATAAGCTAGGCACAAATTTTAGAATAGTTTAAATTCTTGAAGCTCAGTAAATTGTATTTCTCCAGTACCCTACAAAGATGGAAATGCATTGGCTTTTTGTCCAGAGTTTTTATAGTTTATTTGTATAAGGACACAAGAGGTCTTTGATTTGTGATGCAATAAGACATATGGAAAAGAATCATAGCATGCATAAATATCTTGGCTGCGTCGAAAGAGAGACAGTTTCTGATGTCTAAAATTTGCTAAGTTGTACTTTATGGTTTTAACCATTTTCTTTAAACTTGTTTCTTAAAGTTCAAATTTGGATCCAGTGTCACACCAAGATATTTAAATTCAGTGACTATGTCAATCCTTTCACCTTTGATGAGAATATCCGCATTAGGTTGTACCATGGTTTTAGAGAAAAACATACCTTTTTCTCATTTACATTTAGACTCAGACATGATTGATCAAGCCAATTTGTGATCCTTTCCAATGCAATTGTTAGTTTAGCAGCAGCTAACTCAGCTATTTTTGCATGTGTGTACACAACAGTTCCATCTGCATACATTTGCAGTTCTATATCATGACACTGTTGAGGGAGATTATTAATATATAGGCTAAATAATAGGGGACTTAACACTGACCCTTGTGGAACACCTATTGTGCACTTCATGTTACTGGACAATGCGTCACAAACTTTAACACACTGTATCCTTTTAAGACCAACACGCCCATGGGCACTCAGATGGGCCAAGTGCATTTGCTGTTTAAACAATGTGGGCTCTGGATGGGAAAATAACAACTGCGTTGGTCTTAAACTAGCAAAGACACTTGGTGCTGCTTTGCGCCGGTGTAAGTTAGGGCCCTACGTCACAAATCAAAAGGCTAGAAGAGCTACTAAATGGACATGCTATCTTTATAAAAAGCCTGCTAAACTACTTATTCAGCAACAATAACAGTATACTTTTGAAAGAAACATAAAATTTTCAATTTTCAAATTAACAATTTTAAAAAATGGTAAAAACTAAAAAAAATCAGAATACTTCAGGTTTTGTTTTACACATTTGAAAAGTTAATCAGTTTGGTCTGATGTAATGCATAACAGTGGAACACAGTTCACTACACTGAAAGTCAATTATTTTTACATGAATTTGCATGCATGTACCATATAATGATATTGGAAAAATATCTGTATTAAAGTGATGATAGTATTTGCTACATTATAACTTGCATGCTACAAATAAAATTACAGGAAAAATAGTTTTAAAAAAAGCAGGATGCTAACTGGCCGTCAGGGAACAACTTAAAGATCGCTGGTTGCTGATTGTGCTTCCTTTTTGGAGGCAACATCTGAAATGAATATTTTTTTGGTGCCAGAGGAGAGGTGCACTGTAGCAGCTCTCCTGGCTGTAGTAAGTGAGGTGTGAAAGTTTATTTGCACACCGAAGCAGCCTGTCAATGAAAAAGAGTGCATCACTATGAGTCAGTGCAGCAGCCGGACCACAGCTACTGGAGCCATTGCAGTCTTTCAATTCAATGTGTCAGCATCACATAAGGTTCTCATGTGCCTCTGCTATTTTTTGCTGAGCTGCTCTGGCTCACATTGTGAAAATTAAAGAATGTTTGAAATATTTAATTGTCATGAGTAATTAATAGTTTAATTCATTTTTTGTGATAATTACACACCGTCGTTATTGGGTTTGGGCTTCATTCATTGGTTACTATCTCAGTTGAGTCTCATAAAACTGTTATTCACCGTGTAAAATACTTACATACTTACATATTTTCCATGACTTTTCTAAAATCATGCATGATTTCACATTTTTCCCACAGTTTGCCAGGACTGGAAAACTCCATTTTAAAATTCCATGACTTTTCCAGGTCTGTCATGGCTGTACAAACCCTGATAACAGGACCCAGGACAGAACCCTGAGGGACACCTCAATACAGAGTTACAAATAACTACACATCCACATTGACATTGTTTATTACATTATACAACATATGACAATACTGCCCTCTATTAGTAAGGATAGAACTTCATATTGAATTTTAAATGTTAGGACAAGAGTTAATGAATGTTAATATGGTCACTATGCAATGATATTTTAAAATCACCTACATGTTAACTTTGGCTCTACTAACCTGATAGAGATATATTTTGATAGGCACATTAGACAAGCGGTCATATTGAATGTTTTTTTATATTATGAAGTAAGAGTTATGTTGAATTTGTATTTGAAATTGTTTTTGAAAGTTTATCTAGTCACCACAAATGCTTACAGTCACTGAATGGTTGCTTCAACTTTATTTTATTCACTATAGTATTAAACATTATATCCTTGACAGTCAAATTAATCAGAAATGTCATGTGGAAGGATTGAAATTATTATATCATTATTAATTATTATAATAATTATTATATTAATTATTATGAAATGAATGTATAATGCTAAACTGTTTTTCTGAGTAGTTTTACAATACATTATTATCTACAATTTGACATGAAATATTTAGACATGATGACTCTGAAGTGTGATTATGTGCATAAACTTAAACTAAGTCACTAGTCTACAAATTGCAGGCTGCCATATCAAGTCAGAAGTATCAGCCACACTAAAAGTCCTAAACAAAGAAAATAAATATTCATCAGAGTTTCGGCGCGAAAGCTTTTCAAACTCCGCCTGTCTGGTCCAAGCTGATAAAAACAAACCTCAGAGGGATTTCCCTTTGAGCTGGTCTCCAGTAACTCATGAGTTAAGACACTTCTATTCTCTCTTAAGACGTTGCTTTTCTTTTTTTTTTTTTTTGATCAAGTACGTGCATATTTTAATCTATTATTGAAACAAGTCAGTCTGTTGTTTTATTTGTAACATTGAGTCTTGTGTTTTCATGCGTAGTAATTTATTTTTGAAGTTATCCAACCAAGTGAATTAGAAGTCAGTGTAGCCAGACCAGGCTTTATTCAACTCATCCACAAGCATCACAAAGTCAACAGAAGCCTCACCTTAAAAACTGGTACGTCGCTCTGAAGGAGACTGTGAGTCTTGAACTGGATTCTAGCCTGCTTGCTTGCTGATAACAGTACGGCCAAACTGATTGTTAAATGGCCACTTTCCTCATGTCGCCTGGGAGCTAAGCCAACAGGAAGGGTCTTCACAGCGCAGTCTGAAACAAGACTAAGCCACTGCATTCACAAAGACTCATGCACAGCCGGACTCAGCCGTGCTGCTAACGCTGTACAAGCTGACAGGCAGACAAACTCTTCCCCTGTCAGTCTGAAGCAAGACTGGCCTAAACTTCGCTAGTGACTCAACACTGCAGCTAACCACAAACTCTTCATGTCATTGGCCTATTGGGCCTATGACATGTTTTCATCAAATGTCCTCTCCATTGATGTTGTATAATCCTATAACTGGATCCTGGACTTCCTGACGGACAGAGCCCAGAAGGTGAGAGTTGGTAACCTCACCTCCTCTGCACTGACCCTCAGGGCTGTCTACTCAGTCCCCTCCTGCACGCCCTGTTATCACATGACAGTGTGGCCATGCGAAGCTCCAACGTCATCGTTAAGTTTGCGGCAGGAGGGCGTGGGGATCCATGCCCCCCATTCACATTGATGGAGAGTAAAGTAGAGGGAGTCTCCCGCTTCAAGTTCCTGGGTGTATTCATCAACGATGACCTCAACTGGTCCAAGCAATTGGATTCGGCAGTAAAAACTACCGAGAAGCGGCTATACTTCCTGAGGAGACACAAGAAGCTGCCATCTGGTAGATGTTACTAGAGCATCCAGGCATGACTCTCAACCAGCAACATTAATATCAATGATCACACTGGTCACATGTTCACCTCAATGTATGCCCTGGTCACTTTCTATGTACATTCAATGTTGTAAACTTTATATTTACAATGTTTAACACTCTATTCTTATTATCCATATCCCTATCTCTTCATTCTCTGAGACTGCTGCTAGTGTTTTCAATGTTATATTTATTTATTGCTTATGTATGTTTATTGTGTGTTATTTGTTATGCTAGTGTTTTTTTTACTGTTATGTATATTTTTTCTATTCTTGCCATTATTCTAATCTTGCTATTTTTTGTCCTTATCTGTGATCTTAATAATTAGATTTTTTTCTGCATGCCTATTATGTAGTTGTTGCTTGCTATGTCACAAGAATTTCACTGCTCAGAATGACCCTGTGTTACACTGTGCATTTGACAAATGAAACATTTGGACTTGACTTTGACTTACCATCATCACAGCCACTCCTCAGGGATGAACAGCTCATGACTCTCACTCCTCCAACCCATATCCATAAAATACCAACTTCCAGTCTAAGCCCCACCTATTCCGAGTACAGATACAGATACAGATAATTTAGTTGGTTGATCAGATACAGATACAGATAATGATGTAATCACTCACCCTTAAAGGCTACTCCTGTTTGAGTGCATCACTGCATCCTTCTTTATTTCTTGTTACAGGAAGACTCAGAGTAATAGCATTTTGTTTACAGCAGACATTTTGACTTGTCATAGCAGGAAAACACAGGTGGAATTGTTAACATTATTGGTTGCTCTGTTGCAGCAATGATTCCAATGCAAATTCCTAATGCTATATTAGCTACATATGTTTTAGAAAAGTGTGCATGTCAGCTGTGAAAAATGGCTCTGTCAGGAACCACAATACAGGCAGATTTGACTGAAACTCTACATGGGTTGAAAAAAAAGACACAACTTTTTGAATTATTAGGTGAATATAGTTCAGTAACATTTATTCACTTTCCTTTTATTTCTATCCTATTCATTGATGTATCTAGTATAATATTTGCTCCTGCAGAAACCCAATTTCCCTGCAGCGATCTATTCATTTATCAAATGTAATCTAATACCCCGTGCCGCAACTTTGAATCTTGTCCTTGACTGCTTGTTGTTATGTTACCTCCTCTCTCCCCCATTCTTTCTCATGCATGCTTTACAAAAGCATTCCATCAAAACAAATGTGAACTCTCTCATCTCCCAGCCTTCATTCCTGTGTCCTCTCAGTATTCTCTCCTCTGTTTTTATGTAGGGAGAAACTCTTCAAACTATTCATCACAGCAAGGGCACAGCTGTATTTTACATACGATAAGAAAACAGTAAATAACATGTCATCATGTAAGCATCTGGTGCAATGACACTCTGGCAATCCCTGTAATGATTTGTTTTGCGTGATTTTGGTTATGCTGAAATTGTAATTTTTGCTTCCTTTATGGAGATGTGCTTTGATGTTGCTCACTGTCACATTATGAGATATTTTTGAAAGTCAAAGCCTCTCTAACCCCGTCTTTCTCCTTCATCACGTTTCTCCTCTAGTCTTTCTTTGAGGCAATCTCAAAAGCAACATACACACATTGAGGTTCTAGGAGGTTAAATAGGCTTGTTTCATCATATTTAATTTCATTTAAATAAACATAAATGCAAATATGAAATAAATTTACACAAGATAAATTATGTAAGTCTTCGTTGGTGCACGTTTGTTCTGGATGTTTGGGTATTATGTAAATACAATTTTGCAGCTTAAGATACAACACTAAAGCTTATGCCAGATTCATTTTCACTTCCCTGTTCACCTTGTTAAAGTGTGCATCTTTTGATTGAGAACCAAATCCTTTAATTTAGGTTTTGGACTTAAATTTAGGCTGATCCCCTGACTGTGTCACTTAAAGCTTTGTAGACGAGCATATAGAGGGAATGATTCTACACCGAGAATGATACGGCTGCTGCAGTGTTACAATAGCTGGGTGTTGATGAAAACTGATGATGTGAATTAAGATTTGTAAAATTAAACCCAATAAATATAGCACACAACACAAAAATATTGTTATTCTTTACACAGACACCTTTAAAACAAGGTCTACAGCCATGTTAACAGCTCTGTAACACTAAACTTGGCACAGTGTTACAGTGCTTTTAGCTAAATGCTAAGGCTAATGCTCATAATCGTGTGTTCAGACACAACACAAAGCGGATTTTTGCCTCACATTACTCATGTGAATTTGACCGCTGGACCATTTATGTTTATTTGTCCCAAACAGCCACAATACATTTCTGTACATTAGCTGTAAGTTGGTTAGCAACTGAAGCACCAACTGCATCTGTGGGAATGTGTCTTTGTGTTTGTGTTCAGTTCAGTTTCTAACTCAGAACTCACCATAGACTCCAGTTCTTTCTAGTACGTTTATGAAGCAGATCCATAAATTCCCAGTATACATGCAAATTTTTTGCTTGCACAGATGTGTATTCGCATCAATTTGTGCTTCCCCGAGAGAATTTGTGCCCACTCACGTCTTCCCATTGACCTTGTATGTAATCACACTGCACCTAAAATTCATTTCACATTCTGTATGAACACAAAGTAATAGTGCTAACATACCGATGTTAAAGAGGTCATGTTAATTATGTTTATATAGTTTAGCATGTTAGC
This sequence comes from Thunnus maccoyii, assembly GCF_910596095.1. Classification (NCBI taxonomy): domain Eukaryota; kingdom Metazoa; phylum Chordata; class Actinopteri; order Scombriformes; family Scombridae; genus Thunnus; species Thunnus maccoyii. The sequence continues at coordinate 6,482,049 of NC_056540.1, read as the reverse complement.
TTGCACAACATATCAACAGCAGGAGATCTTTGTGATTCAAACAGCTGCCTGTGGAGATTAAGCTTCACCAACTATGTTAGAGGAAATAATAAGACTCTGTGTGGAGTCATTGTGGATTGATATATTCCATTAAGTAGCTAAACTATGTGAGAGTGACAGATGGTGAAAAAAAAAAAAAACACTTCTACAAACGCTTTTTAAGCTAAGAACTGAGTCAAGTCAATTTTATTTGTATTGCTCAATATCATAAAATACAAATTTACTTTCACCAGTAAAGGAGGCTGCATTGCCTTATGAAATATAGCCCTGTACCTCAGAATTCCTGTCTCTTACTTCAGGCAGCCTAGTTAAACAGTACACTATAGCTACAAAGTTGGGTTAGGAGTTTTAAAATCCTGATAAATGTTTAAAGGTATTGTCATAAAATCTTGAACTACTTAATTTACAAGAATAGACAATAGCACTGCATTATTTAAATATTATTAAAATAAGGTTACATAGCACTCTCTCGCTCACACATGCAGACCACCTCTCAGCCCCACTCCAGCTGTCACAGACGTAGCTCCATCAGACCCGCAGGCTACTAGCTTCGATGTGGCTAATTTACAAAGTTCTCCAAGTGGATTTGGACATTCATATTTTTTCAACTCTCTAGTTGTAATCTCTGCTGTCTAAAAATGAATACAGCATTCACTCTTCTCTGTGCTGCTATTATTACATGTACATGTATGAGCTGGCCATGACCCCTCGACTCATCATGGACTCGCATCTTTGGTCGAGTTCTGATGTTTGGCTCATGAATGTCTAGGGCTTATGGGAAATTTTGTTTGTTCAAGGCTTTTGAAGGCATAAATATTGAATGAATAACTATATTAGGCTGTTTTTCAAAAAACTACTGTCCTTCTAAATCTAAATCTAAACATATGAAGCAAGCTACACAACATAGGCTACTGTTCAGAAAGGTTCTGTTCCAAAGCTGGATTTTTAGCGTTGTTACAAATGTCAGTGGGATTTTGAATGAGGTTTTCTTACCTATTCAACAGAACCCAGGGGATCTGGTTCCCTTTTGGCTCTCTATACTGTTCCCAAAGATCAAGAATAAACTTCCACAGTTTTGTTTGGGTGCCAGGTTGGTGCATTTCTGTACCATATTTCTATATTTGAAGATTAGCTTTAGAAATATTAATTCATCATTTTGTTAATTACAACAAATGTTTTTTATCATTTACCAAGTGGGTTTCAAAACCTTTACCTGCAAACAGGATTAAGGACAACATGAGGTATGATAGAGAAAGCAAAAAGGCTCCAGTACACTAAGACCAGGTTCAAATATTTAAAGTTCTGAAAAAGGTAGAGAACATTTCTAAATTCATGATAGGAACATAGATAGTAGATTATTAATACTATTTATGATCAACATTTCAGTGCTATTACATTCACATGATTGATTCTGCTTTAATATCTTAAGCTGCTCTTTAATTTCACTTGCTGTGGTAATCGAGGGTAGTCTGGTACAGTATCTAACAGATTTTCGCCTTTCGGATGCCAACCATCCTATTGTTGTTAAGAGTTTTTATAACTGAAGCAGCCAAGTAGCGGGGATAAGCTTCTCAAGCCCCTCTCCCTTCTGACACTCACACACAAAGTCCAGTAAAAAACAGATGAATCCACACATATAGACAGCACAAGCATGTGTTTAAGCATCTACATCCACAATACATACTGTGGAATACTGAGGAACAAATCCACAAAGAGAATATGAATATGATTAATGTGTGCATCAGTGTGAGCACTTGTCTGTGAGGCTTATGCATGAATATGTGTGTTTAATTCTGCTGTATCTGACAGTGGACCATGGTCTGCTGCTTCCCTCCGCTCTGTGTGATTAAACCCCTCTAAATCTGTAACTATGTTAACAGCACGGAAAGATAACCAATAAAATGACATTAATCTAATGCTGTTCTTTCACTTAATCGCTCTTTCTGGAACACACTGCGCCCTGAGACGGTCTTGCTGCTGCCAGATTAAAACCTTGCATCTCCAGGAGTGGATCATATGTCTTTTCTAATTTCAGCTTTTTCTTCTCTCATTCGATACATTTGCTTTTCACAAATTTCAGAGTAGAGTATGAAGAGACTTGAAAGGACAAATGCCTAGTTTAGGATGTCATGCCTAGGGTTGTTTTGTCTATTCCTATTAAAATGAAGCCCAATCTCATATGTATATTTATACAAAACTATATTTTCTCCATTGTTTGCACTGTGGCTTAACCTTGAATGAAACATTCAACCTAGCAAACCCAAAACATTTTACATAATTAAATAGTTGTCATGGCAATGTCAGTATTTGACTAAACCAGAATATTATTTGTTCTGAAAATATTTCACTTATAATACAAAAAATATGAAATATCTAACACACTAGTTAATCCATCATTTAGGTAATTACCTCAAAATTTTCAAATTAAACTGTTGTAGACACACATTATTTAAGGCTATATTAATAGATTGTTGGCCACTAGGAGGCAGCACTAAAAACCCTGTAAATACAACATTGTCGTATTATCACCTTTATCAGTTGTTATGGAAAACTTGTTAGCAAACAATTGCCTATTAACATATCCAGTAGATACAGAAGAGCAACATTTGTGTTTATGTGTACTTATGTTTCGGCCCACTTGACAAATGTGAATTGCTAATGATACCTTTGAGCTTTGACCATACTCTGGAGAAAATATCTGGCTTTAGCTGCGAAATGCACCACTATGTCCACCATTTAGATGCTAAATTTGTCATTTTGTGCTGGGCAGGTGAAATGTTGTGAAAATGCTCCATAAAGCTGCGGGCTTGTAATTATGAACAACACCTTTCACGTTACACATAGTCCCTGGTTTTGACTTCGTGCAGCTTTAAATCAGTTATAATCAATATTATTCATAAACAATGGTTCATTGGTTAGTCTTCCAGACCACAATTTTACTGTTTTTCAGTAATTTTCCTTCAGTTTTTGTAATTAGCAGCAGTTATCACAAAGAGGGAATTATAAGCTGCAGGCCCAAAAACAGACCAGACAGATGAAAGGACACTTAAAAAAATAAAAAAAATTGTTTATTGAATAGACTTGACATTTTGAGAAATCTTATGTTTTGGTCTTCATCAGTGAGAACACTGAAAAGCAACAAAATTCACAGTCTTTCAGTTTAAATGACCACATTACCATACCAATCCTGTCCAAACACGAGCGCAATTATCTGTCACTACAGCAGGATGGTCTGATTTTGAATAGATTAAAATAAACCTGATAAGTCTGAGAGCAAAATTAAAATGTTTGTAACGCTTGTCACTGTGGCAGATTTTCTTTATGGACTGAGAATTAATATCAATTCCTTATCAAACACTACATCAGTATCACTGCTCAGTCTGTGGGAAATATCAGAGTAGGCCACATAGGCGGTTAGTCCTTTAAAGCAACAGTTACTTTTAGACACCAAAAAAAGATCGTCCATAATATTGACTGGTGTAATATTTACTCCCAGTGATGACAAATGTAGAAATCCTGCCCCTACAGAAGCAGTGGGTCTTCCCATCAATTTGAATAGACATTGCTACATAAACCCAGACATTTACACTGTGTCAAAAAACACAGCATTTTCATTCCTTTCAATGAGACCCATGCCCGGACTAACCTGAAGGAGGCCCTGGGGAAAAATGAACTGCTACGCCCCTGTTAACCCCCATTTCTTCCACTCTCTGTGAAAGTTCAATTTAATTATCACAAACCAGATGATAAGTAGAAACCTGGACCTTTCAGGGCCATTGGAATGTTCCCTAAGGCAGTTGGTAATCCAACCGTGATTGAGATCACAGTGTTGGCAGAGCAGCTTGAAGTTTGACTGAAGCTCTTTTAATGATGTTATCTCATTGCGTCCTCTTTTTTTGCAATGGGTTATTAGGCTGGTTTGAGATGAACTACACCTCACCTGGAAAGTGGACGAGATCAGACAGCAGCAGGGGGCGGTGACAAAAAGCTATAGTTAAGTCACACACTTTCCAGCAGCTTCCAAGAATATACAGGAAGTCACAGAAATATTTACATCCTTGTAGAGCTGATCCTGATTTAATATAATGTTCAGATCAATCTACTCAAGCTTCTATCCACTCAATCACTGTTTTAATGATGTTCTGTGTGATAGGGTATAACCTATTAAAATGGCCTGGAACCTTAGGATTATCAAAACATCTTTTATTCTGTAATCTCGGATATTATTAAATTATTTTACATATAAATTCAACCAATAGCAGGCGGACCACTACCTGGTGGTCAACATACTGACCATAAATCAGCAGACCTGTCAAAGTCATTCACATCTCATTCCAGAGATAAAGAAATTCAAATGAAATTAAATTATTTTTATTCAAACAAAATGTAATACTGTTTATCTTGTCTTGAGTATTTGGGAGAGGTCTTGGTATAAACTTTTAGTTTCCTGCCTCTCCTGCACAGATGTGTATTTAGGGCCTGAGCCCCAAAGGGGCAAAGACCCTTTTGTATCTGTTCTGTTTCTTTCTTTCTTTCTTTCTTTCTTTCTTTCTTTCTTTCTTTATTATCTCACCACTTCAGACCTAAATTTAACCTCCTAAACATCTTCAAAAACTCACCAAATTTGGCACGCACATCAGGTCTGGTGAAAAATTTGATAAAATGTAAAAATTAAACGCCAAAGTGCCAAAATGTGCTCAAGAGCGCCACCGATGTAACGAATATGGCCACCACGGCCCATAGGAATGTCGTAGAGAGATTGAACCAAAACTCAATTATTCATCTCATCAAGACCTACAAATCATACACTGACACCCCTGACCTAAATCCAACAGGAAGCCCGCAATTCACCCATGAAAGTATGACTTTGTGCCAATTTTGGACCCCCAAGAAACGTTATCTCCAGTTAATGGTATCAGCTTCAAACTTTGATACATGACTTATCACACTGTGCTGAACGAAAGTTATTAAAAACTTTGTAATAACTTGAACAATTTAGATATTATAAGCCCTGAGAGTTGGAGTGCCACATCGCACCTTACAATGTAAACCAATGGGGAGGCAATCTCTGGGCATGGACTTTGTGCCAAACTTTGGAGTCTGATGTCTAAACTATAAGTCAGACCACTTTCAAACCTGTATCAATGGATTCGCAATGAAAATTCCTATTAAAATGTGATTTTTAATGTGAGATTTGGCCAAAGTCATGGGATTTATGAAGATATTTCCACTAGAAGAGTGCTCTGAAATCCTTTCCTCCAGCTGAGAGGGAGAGGGAGGGAAGAAAGTGCGGGGATGGGTGTCACGGTTAAATGGAGCTCATTTTTGAAGGATACAGCAGAGAGGTCTATATACATACAGTACATTATATACAAACTTTGTACGAAGTTTGGTGTTATTATCATTTATTTTACAATAATTATGAGTCTTATATGTATAATTCATTAGTGGGGATGACCTATGAAAAAATGAGAGTGAGAGTGACAGTTTAGTGATAAAGTGCTGCAGAAAAATAAAATCAAAACTAAAATTTGTAGCTCTGTACTGCAGTTTTTCCTTTATTAGGGCCCGAGCACCTAGCGGTTCGCTCACACTCTCCATTCAAATATATGAGTATTTTTCTGTGTCCAGCTGCAGTTACTTATTGTCTCTACACACCTGACAGTACACATTTCAATCAAACTTTGACCAGGTCTTGTGGGTTAAAAGTCTTTACTTTTCTAAAAATAGACTTGATGAAAATTAGGAAATTAATTTGTTTTACCCACAAACTCATCAAGAGTTTTCAATTTACTAATTGAAATTCAAGTGAATGGGAGCAAAACTTGCATGATTTTGATGACACAGGTGTGAGCAAGGCAGACATGTCTCACCCTGCAGAAAATTCTCATCCTCACACCATTGAGATTTGATGTTTCGCCATGACACAGGAAGTTGCTATAACTTTATTGTAAATGCTCCAATCTGCACCAAACTTTATATGTTTGTAAAGTCAGACCTGTCAGCCAAGGTCTGACAACATCTACATACTTGTGACAGAAGCCCTTGGACTGTGCCACGCCCCGGACAGTAAAGGATAGAAAACACAAGTAAATTCAAGATTTGTAGGTCAAAGTCTCATGACTCATTTAAAGTTCAAATGAAGTTTGTATCTAAAACTATGTGGAAGCAGTAAATGTTCAAAAAGCTGTGGGTTCACTCACACTCTCCATTCAAATATATGAGTATTTTTCTGTGTCCAGCTGCAGTTACTTATTGTCTCTACACCTGACAGTACACATTTCAATCAAAAGTCTTTACTTTTCTAAAAAATAGACTTGATGAAAATTAGGAAGTGAATTTCTTTTACACACAAACTCATCAAAAGTTTTCAAATTATTAACTGAAATTACAGTTAATAAAACTTGCATTATTTTGATGACACAGGGGTGAGAAACACAGACATATCTCACCCTGCAGAAAATTCTCATCCTCACACCGTTGAGATTTGATGTTTCGCCATGACAGAGAAAATTGCTATAACTTTAATGTACATGCTCCAGTTTGCACTAAACTTTACATGTTTGTAAAGTCAGACCTGTCAGCCCAGGTCTGGAGACATCTGCATGCCCGTGACAGAAGCCTTTGGACTGCACCGTGCCCCGACATGTGCAAGGATGCGAAGGCCCGTTCAACACTGCTTGCAGCTTTAATTACTTTAAATTATTGTATAGTTGAGTATATGCAGGTAAAAGTGTGTTTTTGTGACAAATATGTGAATGACTTTGTGTACATATTAAATATTTAAATATTTTTAGGGCCTGAGCTCCAAAGGCGCGAAGACCCTATTGTATTTTGTGTTTCTTTCTTTCTTTATTATCTTGCCACTTAAACCCTAAATTTGACCCCCTAAACATGCTCAAAAACTCACCAAATTTGGCACACACATCAGGTCTGGTGAAAAATTTGATAAAATGTAAAAATTAACCCCTAAAGTGCCAAAATGTGCTCTCTAGCGCCACCTATGTGACTGAAATGGCTGCCACGGCCTGTAGGAATATCGTGGAGAGATTAAACCAAAACTCAGTTATTCGTCTCATCAAGACCTGCAAATCATACGCTGACACCCCTGACCTAAATCCAACTGGAAGTCCGCAATTAGCCTTTCAAAATCAGACTTTGCCCCAATTTTGGCACCTGAACAAACACTATCTCCTCCGAGGCATAAATGGTATCGGCTTCAAACTTTAGTAGGTGACTTATGACACTGTGCTGACAAAAGTTGTTGAAAACTTTGTAATAACTTGAATGCTTTGGATTTTCTAAGCCCTGAAAGTTGCAGTGCCACATCACACCTTACAATGTAAAACAAACCTATATCAATAGATTCTCAATGAAATTTCCTACTAAAAAATATGCTTTTTAAGTAATGGGATGTATGAGGAGATTTCACAAAAAGCGTACTCTAAAATCCTCCTCTCCAACTGCTCCTGGTGATGTCACTCCCTCAGTGCTGTGAAACATTCTGCAATACACACTCATTATAAAATCACAGGAGGAGCAAGAAAAGACACTCTAATATCTCAAAAACAATAAAAGATAGACAAAACATGTAAATTCAAGATTTGTAGGTCAAAGTCTTGTGAGTCATTTAAAGTTCAAATGAAGTCTGTATCTAAAACTATGTGGAAGCAGTAAATGTTCAAAAAGCTGTGGGTTCGCTCACACTCTCCATTCAAATATATGAGTATTTTTCTGTGTCCAGCTGCAGTTACTTATTGTGTCTACACCTGACAGTACGCATTTCAATCAAACTTTGACCAGGTCATGTGGGTTAAAAGTCTTTCCTTTTCTAAAAAATAGACTTGATGAAAATTAGGAAAATAATTTGTTTTACGCACAAACTCATCAAGAGTTTTCAATTTTTTGAATTGAAATTCAAGTGAAAAAACTTGCATAATTTTGATGACACAGGTGTGAGCAAGACAGACATGTCTTATCCTGCAGAAAATTCTCATCCTGTCAATCAAACTTTCAAAATAAAAGTAAAATAAAAGCACACACACAAGAAATATCCCTCATTTTTAAAAAGCAAAATAATCTGATCCCGACGGGCCAGAGTGCGAGGTCCTGACCAACGCTGCTTGCAGCTTTAGTTAACATTTCTATTTTTCATAATTTCTAAAACTTCATGTATGTACACAAACACACACACACACACACACACACACACACACACACACACACACACACACAAAATCACACACCTGCTTGTAACAGATCATTTTGTTAACGTACTCTGTTGAAAAGAGGTGAAGCAACAGGAAACAGGTGCATCATTGCCAATAATACTCTTCATTTCTCTGCCTTGGTAACCAACAGCTGCTTAAGTGTTTACAGTCAAGCTGTAACATACGTTCCACATTTTACACTGCTACTCAGTTAAAACAGTATAATAAAATCTCTTAGTCATTTTTTATGCATTGCATTTTTATGCATTTTTTTTGCAATGATGTAACTAATGCAGTGCCCGTTCAAAACATGCCCGTTTGGAAATTTCTCGAGAACCACATATATATGTATACTGACAAACGTTTCACTTAAAATGATACGGATTTAATAGATTAAATGGTTTTAATCCAGGCAGAAATTTCACCAGTGAGACTAAACTGAGATTGAACGGCAGAAGCAACTGCATATATATGTATCAATTGACAATCGTATCGTAATTAAAACAACATGGACTTAATAAATTAAAGAGGTACTGCACACTAGAACATGTTTTTTGAGCTGTAAAGTAAATGATATGACTATGATGAAACATATCAATGCTGGTGTTAATATTGACATTGACACCAAATTCATAAAAATCGGCATTTCATAGGTTGAAAATGGCTCAACCTGTTATCTGCTGTTAAAAATCCAGCCCTGAAAAGATGCTGATGTAGAGTCGACCGTTTGGGAGTTCTGTATGTTATGAAACTTATATAAATGGTAAAATGATAATGGCCACCTCCCCCGGCACCGTGTTCATTTTCATATATATGCTGATCGAGAGAGATAGTTTTAGCCTCAGCAGCTAACAGCAGCTACAGCAGTACTGGCCGGCTGAAGGAGGTCTCTCCGTCTGTGACTGTCTGCGGGAGGAAAAGCTGCTGGCAACCACAAAAACAACAGAAATCCTCCTCGCTTCTCGCCATGCAGCTCTTCAGCTCTCTGGCTGTCTGTTCCTGCAGTTATCAGCTGGTAAAATCTTGTATAAAAACGTTGAATCGCAGTGCAACCAGGGCTCCGCCAAAACTAGCTGTCCTGTCTGTCAGCTGAAGTTGTCCGCTCCGCCAAAACTGAACCTGCTCTGCTGAAACTGGTCGGCTGCTGCTCTGCAGCGGAAAACTTCAGCTGACAGGACCTGTCAGATATTTAATTTTGATAATTTGCTCAGTCTTCCTCACCATGAAGTGTTCTACATTGAATGTTTTGTATAGTAGTGTCCATTATACTTAAATGCCTCCTGCAACCATCCTTCTTATTACTGCAGTACAAACAGAGAAAACATCTTGAAACTCATTTTTGTGGCAGAACATTAAACCATTGTAAAGCAGCCAAACAGCACACATGCTGTACTGCTGAACCACTAGAGGTCGACGTCACAGCACACCACAGCCTATTTCTTCTGTTTGCAGGGTCAATTAACTCAACGGAAACCTGAACGATGGAAGAATTTGCTACTCTGATCACCTACTGTCAGACCACCACTGACCTTGTCAAACCACTGATTCCCTGGACTTCTGATATTTTGTTTAAATTCTTCTATTTTAAGTTTTTATTCAATTAGCTGTTAAAAGTGTCCTCTGGAAATCAGCAATGTTTCATAAACACAACACAACAAACTAAAATGACTGTTTTCTCTGAAATAGATTTGAATTTTCTCTATAATTTTGTTTTGCACAAAATTTGGCTGTGACTGATCTATTAAATACACCTGATAAAGTATGTTATTACAGTAAAACAACAGTAAAATGCTGCATACATGTTGATGCATCAGTATAAACAATCTAATAATGTCATAAAATAATGTAATATCAGTCACAGGGGACATTGTACTGCAGAATGAATACTTTAGCTACATTTAGCTTATAATACTTATTTACTTTTATGTAAGTAGGATTTTGAATGCAGGAACTTTACTTATAATGGAGTACTTTGAAACTGTGGCATTGCTACTATTAAGTAAATGATCTGAGTATTTCTTCCACCAGTGTGTGTGTGTGTGTGTGTGTGTGTGTGTGTGTGTGTGTGTGTGTGTGTTTAACTGTTGTGTATTTTCAGCTGTAGCTTTGAATAAAAGTAAAGAAAATTTCACAACTAGATGGCTAATACAGCACCAATCCATTTAAAATGGATAAACAGAATTCTAATACCAAAAATGAAGTTAGCTTTACACCAGAATAAAATAAATACACAAACCAAAAAATGTGAATACATTCTGTGTGGGTCACAATAAGCAACACGTGACACAGATTATTCCTGTTGCATTTCATAGAAAAGTCTGAGATTTCAGTGTAAGGAACTATATTGAATTTAATCAATCAATGCATTTAAGTATAATGTTGAGGTACTTTACTTGAGTATTTCCATTTTATACTACTTTATAATTTCCACTTCACTACATTTCAGAGGGAAATACTGTATTTTCTACATTTATTTGACAGCTTTAGTTACTTTTCAGAAGAAGATTTTATACAATGCATAATATAACAAGCTTTGTTTCCAACCTTTTAGGCTTTTAATTTCTTACAAAAAGCAATGTGTAGTCGGGGTCACATTTCAGATGTCTATGACTGGTTAACTCCACCAAATAGTGATTTTTCCCTCTGAACTTCTCACATGGTTTCATTTGAATAAATGTCCAAATGATCCAATAATTCACCAAAGATCCAAGATTAGAGAAAAGTCCAAAAACTGGAGACAGATTTGTGTATCAGAGTTTTGTCTTTTCTTCTTTTCTCTCCCATTAATCATCTCACGACCCCTCAAATTTATCTGGTGACCCTTTGGAAGGGGCACGACCCCTAGGTTGGGAACCACTGAACCAAACTAGCTAACTGTATATAAAGTAGCTCAAACTAGCTCCACCTCCAGCAGCTACAACAGTAACATGCTGCTCTAACACTGATGCTTCAGTATTGATAATCTAATGATGTCATATATGATAATATATCAGTCAAAGGGACCAAACCACTACTTTTACTTTAGTAGTGGTCTGCAGTTGCTTCTGAGAGTAAGAGTCAAATCAAACTGATTTCAACTTTGAAAATCATTTCAGACTTTAAAAAGACACAAATTCTACAGCACAACCTGCCAAAGGGTGCTGGAGCCGCCTAGCAACGGTTGCTGAGCAACAGTCGCTGCTTTGGGGCGGGGTTTATGGAATGTGGCTCCTGTGATCTGTGACATCGTACAGATCAGTGGCTTTGTTCCCTTGACCTTCTTTGACCATCTTTGATCTTCTTTGATCGTCTTTGATCTTCTTTTTTCCTGTGAAGTACTGCACCCTTCATAGACCCAGAACCACATGTATAGATCTGAATTCTGTCTATTCGACGTGTTTAACTTTTCATATTAGTACGTGAAAACTGAGCCCAGTGTTGTACACAGAGCGCATTGAGCATCAAGCATCAAGCATCAATCATCAAGCATCGAAGATAAAACATCATAACACTCACCATGAATATAACAGGAAGATTGTGCTCAGAGGAGATGCTGGAGGTCACAGTTGAAATTTTTCGCCCGCCAATCCAAACCTTTGTTAACAGGATGACAGAGGACCAGTGGACTCTGCTGAGAAGCGGTTCTCCTGACAACGCGACCAAAATCTTGCTAGCTGAGCTGCTGCTTGAAATGATTCAAGCAATGACAAACTTGTTTTTGGGTTATCTCAAGAACACGAGTGTCATCATTTCAGAGGAGCAAGTACAGGCCAAACTGGGCGACACACTGGTTCAGAGCTTTGCTGAAGCTCTGGACATAAAGGACCAACACCAGTGTGTCAGCTCTGAACATCTGACAAACTTGCTGGCTAAAGAGGTCACACAGAGTGTCAGCTCTGCCCTCTCTGCTGACAAGACCACTGAGTCTGGAATGAACCAGCACATCACACGCCCCGCCAGACTGAACAACATGATTAACCACACCTCAAAAATGTTGAAAAAGTTTGTGAAAAAATGTGGCAAAATGAAAATGTGCACACCCCGAGCACGTCAGAAGAGAGGGAGCCAGTCTTCCTCCCAAATGATGTCCAGCTCAGAGGTAGTATGGCAGTATCTGAGGGATGGAGATGACAGAGACCACTGTCAGTCACAGGAGGAGAAGCCACAAGCAGAGGAAGAGTCACCACAAGACCCATTTGTCTTGCCGGATCTGGTGGATGAAGACGACGATGACAGCTGTCAGTCACAGGAGGAGGAGCCACAAGCTGAGGAGGAGTCACCACAAGACCCATTTCTGGCTGAAACAGCTAAAATAGTCCAGGAGATCATTGGAAAAGCTGTTGATGACATCACAGAGCCTCTTTTCCAGGATGCAGAAGATTCGGAGTATGAGCTGCTGAAGTCTGAGACTTCTTCTGACATTGAGGTTGTGTCTAAGGACATTGCTAAAATCATTGCCAGTGAGTTCAAGACTTTAATTAGAGCATCCAAACATAAAGGCAGAGCGTCTCTGAAAGGAGCAGGCAGCGTTATAAAGAACTTCTTTACAAAGGTCCTCGCCAAAGCGTCCCTACATCGCATGGTGACACAACTGAAGAAGAAATTCCATCAGAAGTCTAAAGCTGAAAGCAGCCAGTCGATGGAGGTTATCTTCAAGGGTGTTGACCATCTGTTGACAGAGGAGGACGGGGATATACACGAAGACAGAGGCGGGAATGAGCTTTGTGTATTTCCCAGATATAAAACACCTTCTGGCACCAATGTAGTGGTAATCACCAAGGAACTCACTGAAATGATTTACTGCTACATCAAATATGGGAACATGATGCCGGAAATAATTCCAGAAGCCATGAGGAGGAAGGCAGTGGCTGTTCCTCAGGTCGATGCTGCCATGTATGAGGACATACGCAAGAAGGTCCGCTGTTTCCTCGCTCTCATCAACTGGTGGCAGAAAACCCAGGCTGCCAGTCACTCCGATAGAGTCACGCTGGCTTTACAACACCCTGAGTCACTGTCACAGACACAGTCAGCAGAGGTCAACGCAGAGGAGGAGCACATCTCTTTGACACCTACTGCAGTGGCTGCATCTGAATCCGAGGAGACACAATCCCGATATTCACAGGAACTTGTGGAGAGAAAAGAGATGTCAGTCCTGTTCCTTGTGGAGAGGCTGGTTTCTCGACTCTATAACAAGGCCAAGGTGAAATGGACCGTATCGCAACCAGAGGTCATTATCCGGTGTCTCTTCCGGAGGATACGGGCTGAAGTCGAGGACGTCAATTTAACAATAACCCCGGAAACATTTGAAAGACTCGACAAGGCAGTGTTCAAAGATTTGGTGAAGGAGTGGGGCTGTGCAGAGAATGTGTTGGTGTTGATGAGTTTAGAGGATCCAGACATGGAAGAATTCTTGACGTCCTCTTTCTGCCGGCACCTTGTGACCAAGAAACGGAATGCCATCACCAGGTTCTTCTCTGCGATGGGAAGAGCCCTCTCCAAGCCTTTCAGACGGACACAAAGGTTTGGGGTTATTTAGGGGGGTGGGTAGCCTTCATCTTGAAGGGAAAAAGTGAGCCGGGGATTACTTTTTTCCTTCAAGATGAACGCAGGGGGTTTTTTAGGGGAGGGTAGCCTTCATCTTGAAGGGAAAAAGTGAGCCGGGGATTACTTTTTTCCTCCAAGATGAACGCAGGGGTTTTTTTAGGGAAGGGTAGCCTTCATCTTGAAGGGAAAAAGTGAGCTGGGGATTACTTTTTTCCTTCAGAATGAACGCAGGGGGTTATTTAGGGGAGAGTAGCCTTCATCTTGAAGGGAAAAAGTAAGCCGGGGATTACTTTTTTCCTTCAAGATGAACGCAGGGGGTTATTTAGGGGAGGGTAGCCTTCATCTTGAAGGGAAAAAGTGAGCCGGGGATTACTTTTTTCCTCCAAGATGAATGCAGGGGGTTATTTAGGGGGTGAGTAGCTTCCATTATGAAGGGAAAAAGTGAGCTGGGGATTACTTTTTTCCTTCAGAATGAACGCAGGGGGTTATTTAGGGGGTGGGTAGCCTTCATCTTGAAGGGAAAAAGTGAGCCGGGGATTACTTTTTTCCTTCAAGATGAATGCAGGGGGTTATTTAGGGGGTGGGTAGCCTTCATCTTTAAGGGAAAAAGTGAGCCGGGGATTACTTTTTTCCTCCAAGATGAATGCAGGGGGTTATTTAGGGGGTGGGTAGCCTTCATCTTGAAAGGAAAAAGTGAGCTGGGGTTTAGTTTTTTCCTTCAGAATGAACGCAGGGGGTTTTCTAGGGGGTGGGTAGCCTTCATCTTGAAGGGAAAAAGTGAGCCGGGGATTACTTTTTTCCTCCAAGATGAATGCAGGGGGTTATTTAGGGGGTGAGTAGCCTTCATCTTGAAGGGAAAAAGTGAGCTGGGGTTTAGTTTTTTCCTTCAGAATGAACGCAGGGGGTTATTTAGGGGGTGGGTAGCCCTCATCTTGAAGGGAAAAAGTGAGCCCGGGATTACTTTTTTCCTCCAAGATGAATGCAGGGGGTTATTTAGGGGGTGGGTAGCTTCCATCTTGAAGGAAAAAAGTGAGCCGGGGATTACTTTTTTCCTTCAAGATGAACGCAGGGGGTTATTTAGGGGGTGGGTAGCCTTCATCTTGAAGGGAAAAAGTGAGCCGGGGATTACTTTTTTCCTTCAAGATGAACGCAGGGGGTTATTTAGGGGGTGGGTAGCCTTCATCTTGAAGGGAAAAAGTGAGCCGGGGATTACGTTTTTCCTCCAAGATGAATGCAGGGGGTTATTTAGGGATGAGTAGCCTTTATCTTGAAGGGAAAAAGTGAGCCAGGGATTACTTTTTTCCTTCAAGATGAACGCAGGGGGTTTTTTAGGGGAGGGTAGCCTTTATCTTGAAGGGAAAAAGTGAGCCGGGGATTACTTTTTTCCTTCAAGATGAACGCAGGGGGTTATTTAGGGATGAGTAGCCTTTATCTTGAAGGGAAAAAGTGAGCCGGGGATTACTTTTTTCCTTCAAGATGAACGCAGGGGGTTTTTTAGGGGAGGGTAGCCTTTATCTTGAAGGGAAAAAGTGAGCCGGGGATTACTTTTTTCCTCCAAGATGAATGCAGGGGGTTATTTAGGGGGTGAGTAGCTTCCATTATGAAGGGAAAAAGTGAGCTGGGGATTACTTTTTTCCTGCAAGATGAATGCCGGGGGTTATTTAGGGGGTGAGTAGCTTCCATTATGAAGGGAAAAAGTGAGCCCGGGATTACTTTTTTCCTCCAAGATGAATGCAGGGGGTTATTTAGGGGAGGGTAGCCTTCATCTTGAAGGGAAAAAGTGAGCCGGGGATTACTTTTTTCCTCCAAGATGAATGCAGGGGGTTATTTAGGGGGTGAGTAGCTTCCATTATGAAGGGAAAAAGTGAGCTGGGGATTACTTTTTTCCTTCAGAATGAACGCAGGGGGTTATTTAGGGGGTGGGTAGCCTTCATCTTGAAGGGAAAAAGTGAGCCGGGGATTACTTTTTTCCTTCAAGATGAATGCAGGGGGTTATTTAGGGGGTGGGTAGCCTTCATCTTTAAGGGAAAAAGTGAGCCGGGGATTACTTTTTTCCTCCAAGATGAATGCAGGGGGTTATTTAGGGGGTGGGTAGCCTTCATCTTGAAAGGAAAAAGTGAGCTGGGGTTTAGTTTTTTCCTTCAGAATGAACGCAGGGGGTTTTCTAGGGGGTGGGTAGCCTTCATCTTGAAGGGAAAAAGTGAGCCGGGGATTACTTTTTTCCTCCAAGATGAATGCAGGGGGTTATTTAGGGGGTGAGTAGCCTTCATCTTGAAGGGAAAAAGTGAGCTGGGGTTTAGTTTTTTCCTTCAGAATGAACGCAGGGGGTTATTTAGGGGGTGGGTAGCCCTCATCTTGAAGGGAAAAAGTGAGCCCGGGATTACTTTTTTCCTCCAAGATGAATGCAGGGGGTTATTTAGGGGGTGGGTAGCTTCCATCTTGAAGGAAAAAAGTGAGCCGGGGATTACTTTTTTCCTTCAAGATGAACGCAGGGGGTTATTTAGGGGGTGGGTAGCCTTCATCTTGAAGGGAAAAAGTGAGCCGGGGATTACTTTTTTCCTTCAAGATGAACGCAGGGGGTTATTTAGGGGGTGGGTAGCCTTCATCTTGAAGGGAAAAAGTGAGCCGGGGATTACGTTTTTCCTCCAAGATGAATGCAGGGGGTTATTTAGGGATGAGTAGCCTTTATCTTGAAGGGAAAAAGTGAGCCAGGGATTACTTTTTTCCTTCAAGATGAACGCAGGGGGTTTTTTAGGGGAGGGTAGCCTTTATCTTGAAGGGAAAAAGTGAGCCGGGGATTACTTTTTTCCTTCAAGATGAACGCAGGGGGTTATTTAGGGATGAGTAGCCTTTATCTTGAAGGGAAAAAGTGAGCCGGGGATTACTTTTTTCCTTCAAGATGAACGCAGGGGGTTTTTTAGGGGAGGGTAGCCTTTATCTTGAAGGGAAAAAGTGAGCCGGGGATTACTTTTTTCCTCCAAGATGAATGCAGGGGGTTATTTAGGGGGTGAGTAGCTTCCATTATGAAGGGAAAAAGTGAGCTGGGGATTACTTTTTTCCTTCAAGATGAATGCAGGGGGTTATTTAGGGGGTGAGTAGCTTCCATTATGAAGGGAAAAAGTGAGCCGGGGATTACTTTTTTCCTCCAAGATGAATGCAGGGGGTTATTTAGGGGGTGGGTAGCCTTCATCTTGAAGGGAAAAAGTGAGCTGGGGATTACTTTTTTCCTTCAAGATGAATGCAGGGGGTTATTTAGGGGGTGGGTAGCCTTCATCTTGAAGGGAAAAAGTGAGCTGGGGTTTAGTTTTTTCCTTCAGAATGAACGCAGGGGGTTATTTAGGGGGTGGGTAGCCCTCATCTTGAAGGGAAAAAGTGAGCCCGGGATTACTTTTTTCCTCCAAGATGAACGCAGGGGGTTATTTAGGGGGTGGGTAGCTTCCATCTTGAAGGAAAAAAGTGAGCTGGGGATTACTTTTTTCCTTCAGAATGAACGCAGGGGGTTATTTAGGGGGTGAGTAGCCTTCATCTTGAAGGGAAAAAGTGAGCTGGGGTTTAGTTTTTTCCTTCAGAATGAACGCAGGGGGTTATTTAGGGGGTGGGTAGCCCTCATCTTGAAGGGAAAAAGTGAGCCCGGGATTACTTTTTTCCTTCAAGATGAATGCAGGGGGTTATTTAGGGGGTGGGTAGCTTCCATCTTGAAGGGAAAAAGTGAGCTGGGGATTACTTTTTTCCTTCAGAATGAACGCAGGGGGTTATTTAGGGGGTGGGTAGCCTTCATCTTGAAGGGAAAAAGTGAGCTGGGGATTACTTTTTTCCTTCAAGATGAATGCAGGGGGTTATTTAGGGGGTGGGTAGCCTTCATCTTGAAGGGAAAAAGTGAGCCGGGGATTACTTTTTTCCTCCAAGATGAATGCAGGGGGTTATTTAGGGGGTGGGTAGCCTTCATCTTGAAGGGAAAAAGTGAGCTGGGATTTAGTTTTTTCCTTCAGAATGAACGCAGGGGGTTATTTAGGGGGTGGGTAGCCCTCATCTTGAAGGGAAAAAGTGAGCCCGGGATTACTTTTTTCCTTCAAGATGAATGCAGGGGGTTATTTAGGGGGTGGGTAGCTTCCATCTTGAAGGAAAAAAGTCAGCTGGGGATTACTTTTTTCCTTCAGAATGAACGCAGGGGGTTATTTAGGGGGTGAGTAGCCTTCATCTTGAAGGGAAAAAGTGAGCTGGGGTTTAGTTTTTTCCTTCAGAATGAACGCAGGGGGTTATTTAGGGGGTGGGTAGCCCTCATCTTGAAGGGAAAAAGTGAGCCCGGGATTACTTTTTTCCTTCAAGATGAATGCAGGGGGTTATTTAGGGGGTGGGTAGCTTCCATCTTGAAGGGAAAAAGTGAGCTGGGGATTACTTTTTTCCTTCAGAATGAACGCAGGGGGTTATTTAGGGGGTGGGTAGCCTTCATCTTGAAGGGAAAAAGTGAGCCGGGGATTACTTTTTTCCTCCAAGATGAATGCAGGGGGTTATTTAGGGGGTGAGTAGCCTTTATCTTGAAGGGAAAAAGTGAGCTGGGGATTACTTTTTTCCTTCAGAATGAACGCAGGGGGTTATTTAGGGGGTGGGTAGCCTTCATCTTGAAGGGAAAAAGTGAGCTGGGGATTACTTTTTTCCTTCAGAATGAACGCAGGGGGTTATTTAGGGGGTGGGTAGTCTTTATCTAAGCTCTAAATATTAGATGTATGTTTTGTCTTGTGTTAATCCTGTAATGTGATCCATTGTATTATGTTCTGTCTTGTCTTGTATCACTTCTTTTGATCATCTCATTAAAAAGACAAAAAAAACAACAAAAAAAGAGTCTTCTTCCATATTGCAATACATCTGACCTGGTATGTTTTTTGTATCTATTAGATATACAATTTATTAAAGGGTATATCTCCTTTACTGTTTTATTCAGTCCTGTCTTTAACAAGGTAACTTGTCATGTGTATATATATTTATACTATCTATAGTGTTGCCCTACCAACAGAAATAAAAATACAAACTGATCTGAAAACATTTAATGAAAAGGTGAAACATTGGCTGAAACAAAACCAAACCTGCGATCATTGATCTATGATCATGTCCATGTTCATGCACACATGCACACATGCACATGGACATGTATACATAAAGGAACAGATGCATACTGATAAACATATATGCACTGATATAGATTATGCATGTATGTACACGGACACATACACCTATAAATACTATGCACATAAATACATCATTGCCATAAATTAGGGAACATACACATGTGCACACATATGCAACACATGTAAATTGATTGTTATGTGATGTAAATACTGTTGCTATTGAGAATGTCACTATTTATTATTTATTATATTATTTAATTAATGTATTTCTGGTAGTGATATGTTATGACTATTTTAAGTAAAAAAGCCTAACCAGGGACAGGGGTCGCAAATTAGCTTTGGCTGGAAATCCTATATGCAACACATCTGTTTCATATTATTTTAACCCTTGCATCGCCCCTTAGAAATAAACTAATAAATAAAAACAAATAAATAAAAAACAGTGTGATTTTGAAGTACTTTACTTGTACTTTACATTTCAGAGGGAAATATTGTCCTTTCTACTCCAATATATTTATTTGACAGTTTAAGTTAGTTTTCAGATGAAGATGTGACACAATGGATAATATAACAAGCTTTTAAAAGAGAACATACTGTTAAAGATGAAATCAGTGGTTTCCAACCTTTTTGGCGTTTGATGTCTCACAGAAAACAGTGTGTAGTTGGGGTAACATTTCAGGTGTCATTTCAGAGTTGTTAACAGCTCCACCAAATAGTGATTTTTCCCTCTAAACTTCTCACATGGTTTCATTTCAATAAATGTTTAGTCCAATATTCCTGCAAAACCGGACAGGAAAAGAATATATGGTTGTGGTTGTATGTATGTATGTATGTATGCATATATGCATATATGTATTTACAGTATGTATGTATGTGTGTAAGTCTGTATGTATGTATGAATGTATATATGTACGTAAGTATGTATGTATGTATGTATGTATGTATGTATGTATGTATGTATGTATGTATGTATGTATGTGAGTCTGTCTATATGTATGTGTACAGTATGTATGTATGTATGTATGTATGTATGTATGTATGCATGTATGTAGGTCTGTATGTATGTATGTGAGTCTGTATGTGTACAGTATGTATGTATGCGAGTATGTATGTATGCATGTATGTAAGTCTGGTGTTTTACCAAGTAGTAATTGGTCAGGCCCCAAAAGTGTGTGTGAATATGCACTGAAATATGGTGTCCATAGCTTCACTTTTTTCAGTCCAACATTGCTGCAAAACCAGACAGGAAGAGAATATATGGGTGTTGTTGTATGAAAGTCTGTATGTATTTATGCATGTAAGTCTATGTATGAAGGCAAAGGGTGAGGACCCTATTGTTTTTCGTGTGTTTGTTTGTTTCTTTCTTTCTTTCTTTCTTTATTATTACGCCACTTAAACCCTAAATTTGACCCCCTAAACATGCTCAAAAACTCACCAAATTTGCAACGCACATCAGGTCTGGTGAAATATTTGATAAAATGTAAAAATTAACCCCTAAAGTGCCAAAATGTGCTCTCTAGCGCCACCTATGTAACTGAAATGGCTTCCACGGCCTGTAGGAATGTCGTGGAGAGATCAAACCAAAACTCAATTATTCATCTCATGAAGACCTACAAATCATATGCTGACACCCCTGACCTAAATCCAACAGGAAGTCCACAATTAGCCTTTCAAAATAAGACTTTGTTATAAGTGACTTATAACACTGTGCTGAACAAAAGTTGTTAAAAACTTTGTAATAACTCGAATGGTTTAGATTTTATAAGCCCTGAAAGTTGCAGTGCCACATCACAGCTTACAATGTAAACCAATGGGGAGGCAATCTATGGGCATGGACTTTGTATCAAACTGAGGCTTCTGATGTCTAAACTATAAGTCTGACCACTTTCAAACAATGGATCAAGGGATTCGCGATCAAATTTCCTACAAAAAAATGTGATTTTTAATGTAAGATTTGGCCAAAGTCATGGGATGTATGAGGAGATTTCACAAAAAGCATACTCTAAAATCCTCCTCTCCAACTGCTCCTGGTGATGTCACTCCCTCAGTGCTGTGAAACATTCCGCAATACACACTCATTATAAAATCACAGGAGGAGCAAGAAAAGACTTTAAAACTCACACTCTAATATCTCAAAAATAATAAAAGATAGAAAAAACATGTATGTATCAAGATTTGTAGGTCAAAGTCTCGACTCATTTAAAGTTCAAATGAAGTTTGTATCTAAAACTATGTGGAAGTAGTACATGTTCAAAAAGCTGTGGGTTCGCTCACACTCTCCATTCAAATATATGAGTATTTTTCTGTGTCCAGCTGCAGTTACTTATTGTGTCTACACCTGACAGCACACATTTCAATCAACCTTTGACCAGGTCATGTGGGTTAAAAGTCTTTACTTTTCTAAAAAAATAGACAGACTCATCAAGAGTTTTCAATTTACTAATTGAAATTCAAGTGAATGGGCCCAAAACTTGCATAATTTTGATGACACAGGTGTGAGCAAGACAGACTTCTCTCACACTGCAGGAAATTCTCATCTTGTCAATCAAACTTTCAAAATAAAAGCACACCACACTTGTAAGAAATGTCTGTCATTTTTAAAAAGCAAAATGATGTGATCCCAACTGGCCAGACTGCGAGGTCCCGACCAACGCTGCTTGCAGTTTTAATGTTGAACTTACTATTTTTATCAATTGTATTAGTAGTAGTTGTGTTTTTGTCTATATGCCCAATGAATGCAGATGGAAAGTAGCTAGTAGCTAAATCAGGTACAAAGCATGTCTTCTCTTTGTACAAGATTAATCTTTTTGTACATGGCCCCTGACAAATAAATATAGTCAAACTAAAACTACAGTACAATAACCCTCCAAACTGGATTTACATGGAAAACAATCACAAAACCTTTAAAACTGTATACAGTATATGTGATGCAGCAGATACCATTCAACATTTTTTTCCTCTTCAAAGTATTTAGTTCAGTTCACATCTGTAGTCAAGCTTCCTGGCTGGTTTACCATCTCTTTCACTGTCTTCTTTCATGGCACACTGGCAGGCCCTTTAAGTCACACTGAAAATAAGTAGATTGGCTTAGTGGCAATCTTATTAAAACCTCTTCATCCTAATTCTGTAATGTGCTTAAGGCTTGTGAGCCGTCCACTGAGTTAAATTGTGCTGTCAATCATCACAGTCATGTGAATGCATGACTGACACACACATGCATATACATATAACTGTCATCTGTCAATTCATCACAAAACATGACTGGCGCACTAATCTACCACACACACACATTGAGACTGAAAAACACAGATTACACACACATATGAACATACTGATTTTTAATAATGCAGGGTGTTGTACTGACTAGGGAGAGTATAATTTCATACTAAAACATAATGCAAAGTATCTACAACACTGAATTATCCACTGGAAAAACATTAACCCCTACCCTGACCTCTGACCTCCATGAGTAGTATGCATGAGAACATTTCCCTAGAGACTCAAATAAGTCTTCAAATTCCGAAAAGCATAGCTGCAGTCTTATCATACAAAAGGAAAAACTACCATAGGCAAAGCAGAAAACAAAGAAATGCTAAGGTTTTGATAACTGAATCAAAATATAATCATTGGTGCTTACAGAAACCTTGTTTGTTTTATTGCCTAAGACTAAGTATGGAGAGAATGGACTTCTGAGTGATGTAGGAGACACCTTGCTTCCAGGAGTTAAAGTTTTGAAATAAAAAATGTTCGAATATTCATGGTTTTTCAATGAGGAAGAGGGTGGACAATGTAGAAGAAATTGTACTTAATTTAATTCATTTTCAGGAAAATCCATATAAGACAGAAATTATTAGTATTATTATGAGTATTTGTATTTGTTTTAAAACATGTCTGAGGAGATCTTAAAGGAATAGTTCACCCTAAAAGTTAAAATTCTGTAATCATTGAAACTCAATTGAAGCTTAATGATGAAACTTAGAAAAGTACAATCTGAAAAAATTGTTGCAAAATAAGTGTAACCCTATATTAATGAATTACAGTTAGCTCAACCTTCTTTTTTTTTCTTAATTATGTCAGTATAAAATTGATTTATATTTGCTAATATGAGGAAAAAATTAGCCCAATTGTTTTAACACCTTAACTCCCAGTGTCCTTTAACTTTTCCTTAAGCAGCTATAAGGTTGTTAATTATCTTATTCCATTCTGTGTGAATGGAATTAACTTCATAAAGAACAAATGTGCAATCTAATGCAACAGCTCTGCCATCAAGTCTACTTTCATGAAGCTTATACATTTTCAGTTTTTGTTGACATTGTCAGAAAGGTGACAATTCTACTTTATGTTTATTATTGAGGTTGTAGTGGTGGTAGTGGTGTACTGGAGTGTATAATATAGAAAAGAGTTCCTAATATTTCAACACATTCTCATACCAGGTCGTCAAATACCAACGCTTTGTCACGCCCCCTGGCACCTCATGCAGATGCACAAGGTACCGTTTGGCATCTATAGAACTAAATCCAATGTAGACATTGGAGCAACTTGTGTGGTCTGGTTAGGTTTAGACACACAAACCACTTGGTTAGGTTTAGGCACAAAAAACAATTAGTTAGGGTTAGGGAAAGATTATGGTTTGGTTAAAATGATCACTTGAATCATCATCATGGCAACAGTAAACACCATGACAAAAACTGTCCTAAGTCACGGTTGGAAAAGTGACACTTGCAGTTGGAAGTGAACAGTGGTCTCCTTCAGCAAGACATAATCAATTTGAAACCGTTTTTAGCTGGCTTGTTTGTGTAACACTGGGTCAAAATAACAGATTGCTACTGAGTAAAATTAACCCAGTGTTGTATTGGTGCTATGTTGACCCAAACTGGGTAAAATGTTAACCCAGTGATTTTTAGTGTGTAGTAATACTTAATATAATGCTGCCCAGTACACCCCCACCACCACATTATGACCTCAATTAGATACACAAAGTAGAATTATTGACTTTCTGACAATGTCAACTAAAACTGAAAAATATATGTATAAGCTTTAAATAAACTTTGAATTTATGGCAGAGCTATTGTATTGGATTGCATTAGATTGCAGAGGTGTTTCTAATAAAGTGCTCAGTGAGTGTACAATATGTATTTTTGTTTCAGCTCTTTATATTTCTTTATAACATTTTACCATGTTCTGTAATACAACAAAAAAACAGTATAATGATGTAAATTACTATAATTACAGTGGGTAGGTCTAGTAATGGGATGAAATGTTACTTTAATTTAAAATCATTAAATTGTGCAGAAATGTATGAAAACATAAGTGTGACATATAAAGTGCGTCTGAGCGAGTCTTTGGGAAAAATGTTTTTATGTGTTTATATATTGAATGACTGATCATGCATGTGTGTGCGTGTGTGCTTGTATGCATATGTGTGTGTTTATGTGTGAGATCAAGAAAATGACCCCCAAGCCGATCTTTAGTTCTGCCTCAGTAAGTATCTATCTTAGGTGTTGCAACACACACACACACACACACACACACACACACACACACACACACACACACACACACAAACTCTGTGAAACAAACACACATGACAAGGTGGGAGGAAGAGAGTTATTCCATCTCTTCAGGCTTCCTTCCATTTATCCAGGATTAAGGTATAGGGAGTGTGTTCACAGGTATATGGAGTACATCAATGCTGCAGAGAATCACAGCAGCAGCCTGAATGGTTAAGTTTTTGGTACTTTGGTCCACTGGGAAAATTACTCTCTGGGTGATGAAAGCACAGACACTAAAATCCTCAATGCTCAGTACATCACTGGTTCCAATCAAGACAGTGATCTAATATTCTCTTTACAATGTAAAAACTGAAAACTAAAATAAAATCTTTATTGGAAAACAATTTTGTTCCCCACAGATTACTAATGAACATTCAGAAACTGTATTGAGACTAAACTTCTTCCAAAACTTCAGGAAAAAGACTGTTTAAATTGTGTGTATATTGATGAATTAACCAAGAGGAAGAGAGGAAAGGCAAGAAGAGAATTAATTAATTCACGCTTTACCTTTTTTTAATGAAGCATAATTTGACTTTATTAAATTTTCTTGGAGTAAGATGAAATTGAGATCTCCCTGTTGGTCCCAATGTTCCCACATTTAGAGTCCTTTTGGTTAATGACACCCGAGGAATAATGATTTGATTTGTTATTTGACTGTGATACCAATGCTCTCTTGCTTTCTGCTTGTGGCTTCTGCTGCTCTCTCAAATCCATTACTTTTAACAGAACCTGCATTTAGGAGCAAAGCCTCTTTAATTTGTGGTCATGTTCTAATGGAAGCCAAATCTAAAACCTGTTGTAGTTAGAAGAACACAGTATAAACATGCCTGTTTATAATTGTATATACATATATGTATAATACACGTTGTATCTCAGGCACTTATAAATGCCACAAAAGGGCTACAGTAATTGATCATGAGTGGCAACATTTAGTCCAAATTATCTATAGTGACAAGATAAATTACCATCTTGGGAAGGTTTTGCATCCTTCATCTGCAAGTTATACAGTGTCTTACATATTGCCATATCACCATGCTTGGCTTGTGAACTATGAAATCTCAAAGCAATGGTCAACATGTGGTTCTGCAGAAGCGTAATTCATAACCAGTAAGGCTCCATGTAGTCTACATCTTATGCATTCGTACCCACATTGCCAAAATTTCAGTCAAGTATGTGCTAATGACCACAAGTGTCTTAACTGAATTGTCTCCTTCCACACAATCTTAATTATGGTTGTGTCCTTTTCTTATTGGTAAAGATTTGACAGAGCTGCCACCACAGCAGTTTAAAAAACAAAAGGTTGTGTGGCCGAGCGGTCTAAGACACTGGATTGAGTCACCAGTTTCTATGGAGGTGAGTGTTCAAATCCCACCACTGCCAATCAGATGTTAGACATGTTAAAACATGAGTTTTATATTCAGGCTTTTAACTGCATAGCAAATATGGGTTGTAGCTCTGACATTCTTATAATAATAATAAGAGAGATGCACAGCATGATGGTACACTATAAATATATAAAGCAACTTTGTTCATAAGTTTTCTTGACAATTTTCTGTATGTGTTTGAGAGAGGTCTTATCACATGATTGTGTTTTGCAGTCTCAAGCAGATTGGCAGCACCTGGGATCTAAAAGGGGCACAGAAGTGACAAGATCTTAAATCACTGGACTATTCAGATAAACTGTTACTTGAAAACAAAAGATCACAGTTTTTTACCTTGTATATCAATATTAAATAATGATATTAAAGAGCATTGGAGTCGTATAGAATGGTACATGATAAACATCTAAAGCAAGTTTGTTCATAAGAGCAATGCCATGAGCAGTGATCAAACCCAGGACCTTGTAATTTGACTGGGAAAGCTGACCATTACCAGGGCTTAACCACAGAGCCATCAGAGGCTCCCTGAAACACAGAGAACAAATTCACATTTTGTTGAGGATAAACTGAGTTGCCTTAAACAAAGCCTCTAGGTCAGAGATTTGTACATCATTAGTGGCAGGAGGACTTGCAGAGTATGAGGATATACAACGTGTGTACAAAGGGTTTGAATCTGTAAGTTTAAGAAACAGGAGTAAAAGGAGACAGAGCCTGCAGATTGTACTGCAGTCAATGAGAGTGTGACAGTGACTCCCTATCAATTCAAGGTTTAGATCTCAAAAACTATTAGTCCTATGGGAAATGTATTTACATAGTTAGAGAGAGGAGGCTTGTGGCAACATTTTAAGGTCTAAAATGTGCTTGAGGAGTTAAAACTGTTCAAGTGAGATGTGTGTAGAATTTTTTTTCTGGTCTAAAAATAATTGCTCTGCACCCAGCCTGATCACATGTCACACTGGTGTCAACTTCAATTCAATTCCAAGTTTTGTGAACGTTTTAAAGTTTGAATGGGGTCTGTAGGATAAGGGATGTCCGAGCAGTTGAGTCTCAAAGTGACAAATGTTCCAACTCAGTCCAACAATTCCTCCCATAGACTGCCATTATAAATTTTAATACTTAAAAAATAAAATAAAATAACTGAGACGTTACAATAAAGAAAAGTAATAATATACATCTCCTGAAGAAGATGTACATTTTGACAGTTAAACAAAGTTTGTAGGACAAACAGTGCAGAAGCAGATAGATGCCGAAAAATGGTGAAATAATAATAAGAGAACACAGTGTGAGAGCTGGGAGAGAGATGGTTATGACCGAACAAAGGACCCTTGCTGGACTTGAGCCAGGGATGTTGCATATATGTGGCATGCACCGTAACCATTTGGCTACCAGAGCACTCCTGTTATGACAGACATTGACTATTTACAATGTTACTAATTTCCTCTGGAAATGACACTGGTCAAAGCAAATGGTTTCCTGCAAGATAAGGTACTGTGGCCGAGTGGTAAAAGGTGCTGGATTTAGGCTTAATGCCCTCATAATAAATCCTGCAAATAGTCTGTCTGCTTCTCTACTACATACTTTCAAATGAAGGCAAAAATGCCCCTAACAAATTAAGATGCTCATGGGTCCTGATTTCTCAAAAAGATGCTGGTAACATCTATGGATGACTACAGACAACTTAACATCATTAATGATGCTTGAATTACAATAATTCAAACATAGGTATAGGTTGTTGTTTTAAAAGTGAAACAAAGTCAAATAACTGATTTAATTCTGGAAATCCTCTCTTCTGTTTGTCTGGATACTCTTTGTCATTTTAAAATAGCCAGCCACATCTTCATCTCTCTCTCTCTCTTCATCTCTGTCTGTTTGTGTGTCCCCTCATTCTCTCTCAACCCTGTTAGTGAGAAGAAGGATAGATGGCACTCATTGTTAGCCAATCATAGCAGTATTCTGATTAAAGCTTTAGTCAAGTGACCAGAGGGTAATGATGTTTACATCAAGGCCGATTCATTGTGCAATGCAGCTCTTGTGTTAGGCGTCTCCATAAATAGATTGAGAATTGAGTTCATAGCAACGGACATGAAGAGGCTGAAAGTGCAGCACACAACAATGAGGGGAGAGAAAATAAATTTCTCTGAGTTGATGGGATAAATGATTGCATAGACAATCAGTTCAGTAGAGTGGGCCTGGAAGAGAGCAGACAAGATCAGAGGAGTTCCATTACAGAGAGAAAACAGTAGGTGCCTATCCTCAGTGTCCAGCCAGATTCATTATTGTACTTTACAAAGGTGATTTTCACAAAGGCCGGTTCCTCAGGGTGCGTATTATCCTGATTTCATAAGATCAGTTTTTAATCAAGGCTGGCTTCTTAAGACGGATATTACATTGAGAATCTCTGCTGGTGGTATCAAAAGATCACAGAGGCCCTCCTGCCTCCTGATGTGAGCACAGAAAGTGTTGGTCTTCATTAATTTCATGTATTTGTATAAAATGGGATATAAAAAAATTAAATTTGAGGAGATTCGCTGAGGAGTGGTATTTCTTTTTAGACTCTCATTTGTGAGGGCTTCGTAGGCATAGTCAGGGGGATAATGGAGTGACTGAGAGTGGATAATACAATGGAAGACAGACACTTGTCACCAATGGCCTTATTAACTCAGGCTCCAGGTACACAGAATGCATTTGATCCTATCCTAATGGTTTTTGGCATGTTGACTGAAAAAAGGGAAGAAAGGTATAAAGAAAAGATTCAGTTGTTGCAGAAACATTCAAATTGGATTTATAGGTTCATGACATTGTCACTACATGTGGGTGACATGTAGTGACAATGTCTGTCTGGTTAGTTGCAGAGTGTCTGAAGCCGTTGCCTGCGGTCTCAAAAGACCTACGTTGTCAAATTGCCAAGTGCAGTTTTAGAACGTAAGGACGTAGCTATTTCTCTTCAGCCAATCAGATCAGAAAGTAGCACAGAGCACGACTGTTGGTGGCAATAATGCTCCGCCTGGTTAGGCAGGACTGGAGGCTGCATTTCCTAGAGCCCTAAATAAAAAAAAAGAGCCTCACTGTCAAATATGAATGACAAGGTATGAATTTATTTTAGCAGTCCATTAGTTTTAACATTTTCAAAACAATAATAACTGGTGTAAAAATATAATAAATAATTCAACCAAATTGATTAAAGTTATAATATAGCAAATATAGAAGGTGCTTCTCTGCTTTAAGTTATAACATAAAGCATATATTTACAGAATATTCACAGTGGAAATATAATACAGTTGAACAATTTTGTTATTCACACACAAACAGACATACACACAAGATTAAATCTTGTCCCACTATCATGGAACAGCACCCGTGCCCGAGTTGAAATACTGGCAGAGGATGTCTTGGTGTTTTTTTGCCTGCTGGGTTGCATTGGTGCAGCGTGGCAGTGCAGCTTGGGGAAGGGTAGGGCCAGTGTTATGAGGGTGGTCCTGATTGCAGGGGACTTGCAGGTAGGCGTTGCCACCCTCATTGCACAGGAAGTTGTGGAGTGTGCAGCAGGCCAGGACGATCTTGTCCACAGTCTCTGGTAGCAGGTGGATGTATGTCAAGAAGACACACCTGCAGCTTGACATTATTCCAAAGGCATTTTCCACCACCATACATTCCCTTGACAGTCTGTAATTGAAAAACCTCGGCTGGGGTATTGTTTGAGGATGTATTCCTTCATGGGTTCCT